>NC_069123.1:29510521-29666327 GCF_026914265.1 Mya arenaria | reverse complement strand
TAGTGATGCAGTGTAGCTCGATTGTCTGTTCTGTTATTCAAATATTGAGCTATAGTGACTAGTGATGCTGTGTAGCTCGATTTTCTGTTCTGTTTATTCAAATATTGAGCTATAGAGACTAGTGATGCAGTGTAGCTCGATTATCTGTTATGTTTATTCAAATATTGAGCCTATAGTGACTAGTGATGCAGTGTTGCTCGATTGTCTGTCTGTTATTCAAATATTGAAGCCTATAGTGACTAGTGATGCAGTGTAGCTCGATTGTCTGTTCTGTTATTCAAATATGAGCCTATAGTGCTAGTGATGCAGTGTGTAGCTCGATTGTCTGTTCTGTTTATTCAAATTATTGAGCCTATAGTGACTAGTGATGCTTTTCTTTGTTTATTGCAAATACGTATAGTGTGTATGTATGTGTGCAGCTCGATTGTTGTTCTGTTATTCAAATATTGAGCCTATAGTGATAGTAATGCAGTGTAGCTCGATTATCTGTTCTGTTATTCAAATATTGAGCCTATAGTTGCTAGTGATGCAGTGTAGCTCGATTGTCTGTTCTGTTATTCAAATATTGAGCCTATAGTTGCTAGTGATGCAGTGCAGCTCGATTGTCTGTTCTGTTATTCAAATATTGAGCCTATAGTGACTAGTAATGCTGTGTAGCTCGATTATCTGTTCTGTTTATTCAAATATTGAGCCTATAGTGACTAGTGATGTAGTGTAGCTCGATTATCTGTTCTGTTTATTCAAATATTGAGCCTATAGTGACTAGTGATGTAGTGTAGCTCGATTATCTGTTCTGTTTATTCAAATATTGAGCCTATAGTGACTAGTGATGCTGTGTAGCTCGATTGTCTGTTCAGTTTATCAAATATTGAGCCTATAGTGACTAGTGATGCTGTGTAGCTCGATTGTCTGTTCCGTTATTCAAATATGAGCCTATAGTGACTAGTGATGCAGTTAGCTCGATTGTCTGTTCTGTTTATTCAATATTGAGCCTATAGTGACTAGTGATGCAGTGTAGCGCGATTGTCTGTTCTGTTATTCAAATATTGAGCCTATTAGTGACTAGTGTGCTGTGTAGCTCGAATTTTCTGTTCTGTTTATTCAAATATTGAGCCTATAGAGACTAGTGATGCAGTGTAGCTCGATTATCTGTTCTGTTTATTCAAATATTGAGCCTATAGTGACTAGTAATGCAGTGTTGCTCGATTGTCTGTTCTGTTTATTCAAATATTGAGCCTATAGTGACTAGTGATGCAGTGTAGCTCGATTGTCTGTTCTGTTATTCAAATATTGAGCCTATAGTTGCTAGTGATGCAGTGTAGCTCGATTGTCTGTTCTGTTATTCAAATATTGAGCCTATAGTGACTAGTGATGCTGTGCAGCTCGATTGTCTGTTCTGTTATTCAATATGAGCCTATATGACTAGTAATGCAGTGTAGTCGTTATCTGTTCTGTTATTCAAATATTGAGCCTATAGTTGCTAGTGATGCAGTGTAGCTCGATTGTCTGTTCTGTTATTCAAATATTGAGCCTATAGTTGCTAGTGATGCAGTGCAGCTCGATTGTCTGTTCTGTTATTCAAATATTGAGCCTATAGTGACTAGTGATGCTGTGTGTAGCTCGATTATCGTTCGTTTATTCAAATATGAGCCTATAGTTGCTAGTGATGCAGTGTAGCTCGATTGTCTGTTCTGTTTATTCAAATATTGAGCCTATAGGACTAGTGATGCTGTGTAGCTCGATTATCTGTTCTGTTTATTCAAATATTGAGCCTATAGTTGCTAGTGATGCAGTGTAGCTCGATTGTCTGTTCTGTTTATTCAAATATGAGCTATAGTGACTAGTGATGCAGTGTAGCTCGATTGTCTGTTCTGTTTATTCAATATTGAGCCTATAGTGACTAGTGATGCAGTGCAGCTCGATTGTCTGTTCTGTTATTCAAATATTGAGCTTATAGTGACTAGTGATGCAGTGTAGCTCGATTATCTGTTCTGTTTATTCAAATATTGAGCCTATAGTGCTAGTGATGCTGTGCAGCTCGAGTATCTGTTTGTTTATTCAAATATTGAGCCTATAGGACTAGTGATGCTGTGTAGCTCGATTGTCTGTTCTGTTATTCAAATATTGACCTATAGTGACTAGGATGCAGTGTAGCTCGATTATCTGTTCTGTTTATTCAAATATTGAGGCTATAGTGACTAGTGATGCTGTGTAGCTCGATTGTCTGTTCTGTTTATTCAAATATTGAGCCTATAGTGACTAGTGATGCTGTGTAGCTCGATTATCTGTTTGTTTATTCAAATATTGAGCCTATAGGACTAGTGTAGTGATGCAGTGTAGCTCGATTATCTGTTCTGTTTATTCAAATATTGAGCCTATAGAGACTAGTGAGCAGTGTAGCTCGATTATCTGTTCTGTTTATTCAAATATTGAGCTATAGTGACTAGTAATGCTGTGTAGCTCGATTGTCTGTTCTGTTTATTCAAATATTGAGCCTATAGGACTAGTGATGCAGTGTAGCTCGATTGTCTGTTCTGTTTATTCAAATATTGAGCCTATAGTGACTAGTGATGCTGTGTTGCTCGATTGTCTGTTCTGTTTATTCAAATATTGAGCCCATAGTGACTAGTGATGCAGTGTAGCTCGATTATCTGTTCTGTTATTCAAATATGAGCCTATAGTGACTAGTAATGCAGTGTAGCTCGATTGTCTGTTCTGTTATTCAAATATTGAGCCTATAGTGACTAGTAATGTAGTGTAGCTCGATTGTCTGTTCTGTTTATTCAAATATTGAGCCTATAGTGACTAGTGATGCAGTGTAGCTCGATTGTCTGTTCTGTTTATTCAAATATTGAGCCTATAGTGACTAGTGATGCAGTGTAGCTCGATTGTCTGTTCTGTTTATTCAAATATTGAGCCTATAGTGACTAGTGATGCAGTGTAGCTCGATTATCTGTTCTGTTTATTCAAATATTGAGCCTATAGTGACTAGTAATGCAGTGTAGCTCGATTATCTGTTCTGTTATTCAAATATTGAGCCTATAGTGACTAGTGATGCAGTGTAGCTCGATTGTCTGTTCTGTTATTCAAATATTGAGCCTATAGTGACTAGTAATGCAGTGTAGCTCGATTGTCTGTTCTGTTATTCAAATATTGAGCTATAGTGATAGTGATGCAGTGTAGCTCGATATCTGTTCTGTTTATTCAAATATTGAGCCTATAGTGACTAGTGATGCTGAGCAGCTCGATTATCTGTTCTGTTATTCAAATATTGAGCCTATAGTGACTAGTAATGCAGTGTAGCTCGATTATCTGTTCTGTTATTCAAATATTGAGCCTATAGTGACATAGTAATGCAGTGTAGCTCGATTGTCTGTTCTGTTTATTCAAATATTGAGCCTATAGTGACTAGTGATGCAGTGTAGCTCGATGTATGTTCTGTCTATTCAAATATTGAGCCTATAGTGACTAGGATGCAGTGTAGCTCGATTATCTGTTCTGTTATTCAAATATTGAGCTATAGTGACTAGTAATGCGTGTAGCTCGATTGTCTGTTCTGTTATTCAATTATTGAGCCTATAGTGACTAGTGAGCTGTGTAGCTCGATGTCTGTTCTGTTATTCAAATATGAGCCTATAGTGACTAGTGATGCAGTGTAGCTCGATATCTGTTCTGTTATTCAAATATTGAGCCTATAGTGACTAGTGATGCTGTGTAGCTCGATTGTCTGTTCTGTTTATTCAAATATTGAGCTATAGTGACTAGTATCAGTGTAGCTCGATTATCTGTTCTGTTTATTCAAATATGAGCCTATAGTGCTAGTGATGCAGTGTGTAGCTCGATTGTCTGTTCTGTTTATTCAAATATTGAGCCTATAGTGACTAGTGATGCAGTGTAGCTCGATTGTCTGTTCGTTTATTCAAATATTGAGCCTATAGTTGCTAGTGATGCTGTGTAGCTCGATTGTCTGTTCTGTTTATTCAAATATTGAGCTTATAGTGACTAGTGATGCTGTGTAGCTCGATTGTCTGTTCTGTTTATTCAAATATTGAGCCTATAGTGACTAGTGATGCAGTGTAGCTCGATTATCTGTTCTGTTATTCAAATATTGAGCCTATAGTGACTAGTGATGCTGTGTAGCTCGATTGTCTGTTCTGTTTATTCAAATATTGAGCCTATAGTGAATAGTGATGCGTGTAGCTCGATCTGTTCTTTTCTTATTCAAAATTGAGCCTATAGTGACTAGTGATGCAGTGTAGCTCGATTGTCTGTTCTGTTTATTCAAATATTGAGCCTATAGTGACTAGTGATGCAGTGTAGCTCGATTATCTGTTCTGTTATTCAAATATTGAGCCTATAGTGACTAGTGATGCTGTGTAGCTCGATGTCTGTTCTGTTATTCAAATATTGAGCCTATAGTGACTAGTGATGCAGTTGTAGCTCGATTGTCTGTTCTGTTTATTCAATATGAGCCTATAGTGACTAGGATGCAGTGTAGCTCGATTATCTGTTCTGTTATTCAAATATTGAGCCTATAGTGACTAGTGATGCAGTGTAGCTCGATTGTCTGTTCTGTTTATCAAATATTGAGCCTATAGTGACTAGTAATGCAGTGTAGCTCGATTATCTGTTCTGTTTATTCAAATATTGGCCTATAGTGACTAGTGATGCAGTGTAGCTCGATTGTCTGTTCTGTTTATTCAAATATTGAGCCTATAGTGACTAGTGATGCAGTGTAGCTCGAGTATCTGTTCTGTTTATTCAAATATTGAGCCTATAGAGACTAGTGATGTTGTGCAGCTCGATTATCTGTTCTGTTTATTCAAATATTGAGCCTATAGTGACTAGTGATGCAGTGTAGCTCGTATCTGTTCTGTTTATTCAAATATTGAGCCTATAGTGATAGTGATGTGTGCAGCTCGATTATCTGTTCTGTTTATTCAAATATTGAGCCTATAGTGACTAGTGATGCTGTGTAGCTCGATATCTGTTCTGTTATTCAAATATTGAGCCTATAGTGACTAGTAATGCTGTGTAGCTCGATGTCTGTTCTGTATTCAAATATGAGCCTATAGTGACTAGTGATGCTGTGTAGCTCGTTGTCTGTTCTGTTATCAAATATTGAGCCTATAGTGACTAGTGATGCTGTGTAGCTCGATTGTCTGTTCTGTTTATTCAAATATTGAGCCTATAGTGACTAGTGATGCAGTGTAGCTCGATTGTCTGTTCGTTTATTCAAATATTGAGCCTATAGTGACTAGTGATGCTGTGTAGCTCGATTGTTGTTCTGTTTATTCAAATATTGAGCCTATAGTGACTAGTAATGCTGTGTAGCTCGATTGTCTGTTCGTTTATTCAAATATTGAGCCTATAGTGACTAGTGATGTAGTGTAGCTCGATTATCTGTTTCTGTTTATTCAAATATTGAGCCTATAGTGACTAGTGATGTAGTGTAGCTCGATTATCGTTCTGTTTTTATTCAAATATTGAGCCTATAGTGACTAGTGCTGCTGTGTAGCTCGATTGTCTGTTCCGTTTATTCAAATATTGAGCCTATAGTGACTAGTGATGTGTGTAGCTCGATTGTCTGTTCGTTTATTCAAATATTGAGCCTATAGTGACTAGTGATGCAGTGTAGCTCGATTGTCTGTTCTGTTTATTCAAATATTGAGCCTATAGTGACTAGTGATGCAGTGTAGCTCGATTGTCTGTTCTGTTATTCAAATATTGAGCCTATAGTGACTAGTGATGCTGTGTAGCTCGATTTTCTGTTCTGTTTATTCAAATATTGAGCCTATAGAGACTAGTGATGCAGTGTAGCTCGATTATCTGTTCTGTTTATTCAAATATTGAGCCTATAGTGACTAGTAATGCAGTGTGCTCGATTGTCTGTTCTGTTTATTCAAAATTGAGCCTATAGTGACTAGTGATGCAGTGTAGCTCGATTGTCTGTTCTGTTATTCAAATATTGAGCCTATAATGACTAGTGATGCTGTGTAGCTCGATTGTCTGTTCTGTTATTCAAATATTGAGCCTATAGTGACTAGTGATGCGTGTAGCTCGATTATCTGTTCTGTTTATTCAAATATTGAGCCTATAGTGACTAGTGATGCAGTGTAGCTCGATTGTCTGTTCTGTTTATTCAAATATTGAGCCTATAGTGACTAGTGATGCAGTGTAGCTCGATTATCTGTTCTGTTTATTCAAATATTGAGCCTATAGGACTAGTAATGCGTGTAGCTCGATTATCTGTTCTGTTATTCAAATATTGAGCCTATAGTGACTAGTGATGCTGTGTAGCTCGATATCTGTTCTGTTTATTCAAATATTGAGCCTATAGTGACTAGTGATGCTGTGCAGCTCGATTGTCTGTTCTGTTTATTCAAATATTGAGGCTATAGTTGCTAGTGATGCAGTGTAGCTCGATTGTCTGTTCTGTTTATTCAAATATTGAGCCTATAGTGACTAGTGATGCTGTGCAGCTCGATTGTCTGTTCTGTTTATTCAATATTTGAGGCTATAGTTGCTAGTGATGCAGTGTAGCTCGATTATCTGTTCTGTTTATTCAAATATTGAGCCTATAGTGACTAGTGATGCAGTGTAGCTCGATTGTCTGTTCTGTTTATTCAAATATTGAGCCTATAGTGACTAGTGATGCTGTGTAGCTCAATTATCTGTTCTGTTTATTCAAATATGAGCCTATAGTGCTAGTGATGCAGTGTAGCTCGATTGTCTGTTCTGTTTATTCAAATATTGAGCCTATAGTGACTAGTGATGCTGTGTAGCTCGATTATCTGTTCTGTTTATTCAAATATTGAGCCTATAGTTGCTAGTGATGCAGTGTAGCTCGATTGTCTGTTCTGTTTATTCAAATATTGAGCCTATAGTGACTAGTGATGCTGTGTAGCTCGATTGTCTGTTCTGTTATTCAAATATTGAGCCTTATAGTGACTAGTAATGCAGTGTAGCTCGATTGTCTGTTCTGTTATTCAAATATTGAGCCTATAGTGCTAGTGATGCAGTGTAGCTCGATGTCTGTTCTGTTATTCAAATATTGAGCCTATAGTTGACTAGTGATGCAGTGCAGCTCGATTGTCTGTTCTGTTTATTCAAATATGAGCCTATAGTGACTGTGATGCTGTGTAGCTCGATATCTGTTCTGTTTATTCAAATATTGAGCCTATAGTTGCTAGTGATGCAGTGTAGCTCGATTGTCTGTTTGTTTATTCAAATATTGAGCCTATAGTGACTAGTGAGCTGTGTAGCTCGATTATCTGTTCTGTTTATTCAAATATTGAGCCTATAGTGCTAGTGATGCAGTGTAGCTCGATTGTGTTCTGTTTATTCAAATATGAGCCTATAGTGACTAGTGATGCAGTGTAGCTCGATTGTCTGTTCTGTTTATTCAAATATTGAGCCTATAGTGATAGTGATGCAGTGTAGCTCGATTGTCTGTTCTGTTATTCAAATATTGAGCCTATAGTGACTAGTGATGCTGTGTAGCTCGATTATCTGTTCTGTTTATTCAAATATTGAGCCTATAGTGCTAGTGATGCAGTGTAGCTCGATTGTCTGTTCTGTTTATTCAAATATTGAGCTATAGTGACTAGTGATGCAGTGTAGCCGATTGTCTGTTCTGTTTATTCAAATATTGAGCCTATAGTGCTAGTGATGCAGTGTAGCTCGATTGTCTGTTCTGTTTATTCAAATATTGAGCCTATAGAGACTAGTGATGCAGTGTAGCTCGATTATCTGTTCTGTTTATTCAAATATGAGCCTATAGTGACTAGTGATGCAGTGTAGCTCGATTATCTGTTCTGTTTATTCAAATTGAGCCAATAGTGACTAGTGATGCAGTGTAGCTCGATTGCTCTTTCTGTTTATTCAAATATTGAGCCTATAGTGACTAGTGATGCAGTGTAGCTCGATTGTCTGTTCTGTTTATTCAAATATTGAGCCTATAGTGACTAGTGATGCAATGTAGCTCGATTGTCTGTTCTGTTATTCAAATATTGAGCCTATAGTGACTAGTGATGCAGTGTAGCTCGATTATCTGTTCTATTATTCAAATATTGAGCCAATAGTGCTAGTGATGCAGTGTAGCTCGATTGTCTGTTCTGTTTATTCAAATATGAGCCTATAGTGACAAGTGATGCAGTGTAGCTCGATTGTCTGTTCTGTTTATTCAAATATTGAGCCTATAGTGACTAGTGATGCAGTGTAGCTCGATTATCTGTTCTGTTTATTCATATATTGAGCCAATAGTGACTAGTGATGCTGTGTAGCTCGATTGTCTGTTCTGTTTATTCAAAATTGAGCCTATAGTGACTAGTGATGCAGTGCAGCTCGATTGTCTGTTCTGTTATTCAAATATGAGCCTATAGTGACTAGTGATGCTGTGTAGCTCGATTATCTGTTTGTTATTCAAATATTGAGCCTATAGTGCTAGTGATGCAGTGTAGCTCGATTGTCTGTTCTGTTTATTCAAATATTGAGCCTATAGTGACTAGTGATGCTGTGTAGCTCGATTATCTGTTCTGTTTATCAAATATTGAGCCTATAGTGTAGTGATGCAGTGTAGCTCGATTGTCTGTTCTGTTTATTCAAATATTGAGCCTATGTGACTAGTGATGCAGTGTAGCTCGATTGTCTGTTCTGTTATTCAAATATTGAGCCTATAGTGACTAGTGATGCAGTGTAGCTCGATTGTCTGTTCTGTTATTCAAATATGAGCCTATAGTGACTAGTGACTGTGTAGCTCGATTATTGTTCTGTTTATTCAAATATGAGCCTATAGTTGCTAGTGATGCAGTGCAGCTCGATTGTCTGTTCTGTTATTCAAATATTGAGCCTATAGTGACTAGTGATGCTGTGTAGCTCGATTATCTGTTCTGTTTATTCAAATATTGAGCCTATAGTGACTAGTGATGCAGTGTAGCTCGATTGTCTGTTCTGTTTATTCAAATATTGAGCTATAGTGTTAGTGATGCAGTGTAGCTCGATTGTCTGTTCTGTTTATTCAAATATTGAGCCTATAGTGACTAGTGATGCAGTGTAGCTCGATTGTCTGTTCTGTTTATTCAAATATTGAGCCTATAGTTGCTAGTGATGCAGTGTAGCTCGATTGTCTGTTCTGTTTATTCAAATATTGAGCCTATAGAGACTAGTAATGCAGTGTAGCTCGATTATTTGTTCTGTTTATTCAAATATTGAGCCTATAGTGACTAGTGATGCAGTGTAGCTCGATTATCTGTTCTGTTTATTCAAATTTTGAGCGTATAGTGACTAGTGATGCTGTGTAGCTCGATTGTCTGTTCTGTTATTCAAATATTGAGCCTATAGTGACTAGTGATGCTGTGTAGCTCGATTGTCTGTTCTGTTTATTCAAATATTGAGCCTATAGTGACTAGTGATGCAGTGTAGCTCGATTATCTGTTCTGTTTATTCAAATATTGAGCCTATAGTGACTAGTGATGCTGTGTAGCTCGATTATCTGTTCTGTTTATTCAAATATTGAGCCTATAGTTGCTAGTGATGCAGTGTAGCTCGATTATCTGTTCTGTTTATTCAAATATTGAGCCTATAGTGACTAGTGATGCAGTGCAGCTCGATTTTCTGTTCTGTTTATTCAAATATTGAGCCTATAGTGACTAGTGATGCAGTGCAGCTCGATTGTCTGTTCTGTTTATTCAAATATTGAGCCTATAGTGACTAGTGATGCTGTGTAGCTCGATTATCTGTTCTGTTTATTCAAATATTGAGCCTATAGTGACTAGTGATGCAGTGCAGCTCGATTATCTGTTCTGTTTATTCAAATATTGAGCCTATAGTGACTAGTAATGCTGTGTAGCTCGATTATCTGTTCTGTTTATTCAAATATTGAGCCTATAGTGACTAGTGATGCTGTGTAGCTCGATCATCTGTTCTGTTTATTCAAATATTGAGCCTATAGTGACTAGTGATGCTGTGTAGCTCGATTATCTGTTCTGTTTATTCAAATATTGAGCCTATAGTGACTAGTGATGCTGTGTAGCTCGATCATCTGTTCTGTTTATTCAAATATTGAGCCTATAGTGACTAGTGATGTAGTGTAGCTCGATTGTCTGTTCTGTTTATTCAAATATTGAGCCTATAGTGACTAGTGATGCAGTGTAGCTCGATTGTCTGTTCTGTTATTCAAATATTGAGCCTATAGTGACTAGTGATGCTGTGTAGCTCGATTATCTGTTCTGTTATTCAAATATTGAGCCTATAGTGACTAGTGATGCTGTGTAGCTCGATTATCTGTTCTGTTTATTCAAGTATTGAGCCTATAGTGACTAGTGATGCAGTGTAGCTCGATTATCTGTTCTGTTTATTCAAATATTGAGCCTATAGTGACTAGTGAATCTGTGTAGCTCGATTATCTGTTCTGTTATTCAAGTATTGAGCCTATAGTGACTAGTGATGCAGTGTAGCTCGATTATCTGTTCTGTTTATTCAAATATTGAGCCTATAGTGACTAGTAATGCAGTGTAGCTCGATTGTCTGTTCTGTTATTCAAATATTGAGCCTATAGTGACTAGTGATGCAGTGTAGCTCGATTGTCTGTTCTGTTTATTCAAATATTGAGCCTATAGTTGCTAGTGATGCTGTGTAGCTCGATTGTCTGTTCTGTTTATTCAAATATTGAGCCTATAGTGACTAGTGATGCAGTGTAGCTCGATTGTCTGTTCTGTTATTCAAATATTGAGCCTATAGTGACTAGTGATGCAGTGTAGCTCGATTGTCTGTTCTGTTTATTCAAATATTGAGCCTATAGTGACTAGTAATGCAGTGTAGCTCGATTGTCTGTTCTGTTTATTCAAATATTGAGCCTATAGTGACTAGTGATGCTGTGCAGCTCGATTGTCTGTTCTGTTATTCAAATATTGAGCCTATAGTGACTAGTGATGCAGTGTAGCTCGATTATCTGTTCTGTTATTCAAATATTGAGCCTATAGTGACTAGTGATGCTGTGCAGCTCGATTGTCTGTTCTGTTTATTCAAATATTGAGCCTATAGTGACTAGTGATGCAGTGTAGCTCGATTATCTGTTCTGTTATTCAAATATTGAGCCTATAGTGACTAGTAATGCAGTGTAGCTCGATTGTCTGTTCTGTTTATTCAAATATTGAGCCTATAGTGACTAGTGATGCAGTGCAGCTCGATTGTCTGTTCTGTTTATTCAAATATTGAGCCTATAGTGACTAGTAATGCAGTGTTGCTCGATTGTCTGTTCTGTTTATTCAAATATTGAGCCTATAGTGACTAGTAATGCAGTGTAGCTCGATTGTCTGTTCTGTTTATTCAAATATTGAGCCTATAGTGACTAGTAATGCAGTGTTGCTCGATTGTCTGTTCTGTTTATTCAAATATTGAGCCTATAGTGACTAGTAATGCAGTGTAGCTCGATTGTCTGTTCTGTTTATTCAAATATTGAGCCTATAGTGACTAGTAATGCTGTGTAGCTCGATTGTCTGTTCTGTTTATTCAAATATTGAGCCTATAGTTGCTAGTGATGCAGTGTAGCTCGATTGTCTGTTCTGTTTATTCAAATATTGAGCCTATAGTGACTAGTGATGCAGTGTAGCTCGATTGTCTGTTCTGTTTATTCAAATATTGAGCCTATAGTGACTAGTGATGCTGTGTAGCTCGATTGTCTGTTCTGTTATTCAAATATTGAGCCTATAGTGACTAGTAATGCTGTGTAGCTCGATTATCTGTTCTGTTATTCAAATATTGAGCCTATAGTGACTAGTGATGCAGTGAAGCTCGATTGTCTGTTCTGTTTATTCAAATATTGAGCCTATAGTGACTAGTAATGCTGTGTAGCTCGATTATCTGTTCTGTTTATTCAAATATTGAGCCTATAGTGACTAGTAATGCTGTGTAGCTCGATTGTCTGTTCTGTTTATTCAAATATTGAGCCTATAGTGACTAGTGATGCTGTGTAGCTCGATTGTCTGTTCTGTTATTCAAGTATTGAGCCTATAGTGACTAGTGATGCTGTGCAGCTCGATTGTCTGTTCTGTTTATTCAAATATTGAGCCTATAGTGACTAGTGATGCAGTGTAGCTCGATTGTCTGTTCTGTTATTCAAATATTGAGCCTATAGTGACTAGTAATGCTGTGTAGCTCGATTGTCTGTTCTGTTATTCAAATATTGAGCCTATAGTGACTAGTGATGCTGTGTAGCTCGATTGTCTGTTCTGTTATTCAAATATTGAGCCTATAGTGACTAGTAATGCTGTGTAGCTCGATTGTCTGTTCTGTTTATTCAAATATTGAGCCTATAGTGACTAGTGATGCAGTGCAGCTCGATTGTCTGTTCTGTTATTCAAATATTGAGCCTATAGTGACTAGTGATGCAGTGCAGCTCGATTGTCTGTTCTGTTATTCAAATATTGAGCCTATAGTGACTAGTAATGCTGTGTAGCTCGATTGTCGGTTCTGTTTATTCAAATATTGAGCCTATAGTGACTAGTAATGCAGTGTAGCTCGATTGTCTGTTCTGTTATTCAAATATTGAGCCTATAGTGACTAGTGATGCAGTGCAGCTCGATTGTCTGTTCTGTTATTCGAATATTGAGCCTATAGTGACTAGTAATGCAGTGTAGCTCGATTGTCTGTTCTGTTATTCAAATATTGAGCCTATAGTGACTAGTGATGCAGTGCAGCTCGATTGTCTGTTCTGTTATTCAAATATTGAGCCTATAGTGACTAGTAATGCTGTGTAGCTCGATTATCTGTTCTGTTTATTCAAATATTGAGCCTATAGTGACTAGTGATGCTGTGTAGCTCGATTATCTGTTCTGTTTATTCAAATATTGAGCCTATAGTTGCTAGTGATGCAGTGTAGCTCGATTGTCTGTTCTGTTTATTCAAATATTGAGCCTATAGTGACTAGTAATGCAGTGTTGCTCGATTGTCTGTTCTGTTTATTCAAATATTGAGCCTATAGTGACTAGTGATGCAGTGTAGCTCGATTATCTGTTCTGTTTATTCAAATATTGAGCCTATAGTTGCTAGTGATGCAGTGTAGCTCGATTGTCTGTTCTGTTTATTCAAATATTGAGCCTATAGTGACTAGTGATGCAGTGTAGCTCGATTGTCTGTTCTGTTTATTCAAATATTGAGCCTATAGTGACTAGTGATGCAGTGTAGCTCGATTATCTGTTCTGTTTATTCAAATATTGAGCCAATAGTGACTAGTGATGCAGTGTAGCTCGATTGTCTGTTCTGTTTATTCAAATATTGAGCCTATAGTGACTAGTGATGCAGTGTAGCTCGATTGTCTGTTCTGTTTATTCAAATATTGAGCCTATAGTGACTAGTGATGCAGTGTAGCTCGATTGTCTGTTCTGTTTATTCAAATATTGAGCCTATATTGACTAGTGATGCAGTGTAGCTCGATTATCTGTTCTGTTTATTCAAATATTGAGCCAATAGTTGCTAGTGATGCAGTGTAGCTCGATTGTCTGTTCTGTTTATTCAAATATTGAGCCTATAGTGACTAGTGATGCAGTGTTGCTCGATTGTCTGTTCTGTTTATTCAAATATTGAGCCTATAGTGACTAGTGATGCAGTGTAGCTCGATTATCTGTTCTGTTTATTCATATATTGAGCCAATAGTGACTAGTGATGCTGTGTAGCTCGATTGTCTGTTCTGTTTATTCAAATATTGAGCCTATAGTGACTAGTGATGCTGTGCAGCTCGATTGTCTGTTCTGTTTATTCAAATATTGAGCCTATAGTGACTAGTGATGCAGTGTAGCTCGATTGTCTGTTCTGTTTATTCAAATATTGAGCCTATAGTGACTAGTGAAGCAGTGTAGCTCGATTGTCTGTTCTGTTTATTCAAATATTGAGCCTATAGTGACTAGTGATGCAGTGTTGCTCGATTGTCTGTTCTATTTATTCAAATATTGAGCCCATAGTGACTAGTGATGCTGTGTAGCTCGATTATCTGTTCTGTTTATTCAAATATTGAGCCTATAGTGACTAGTGATGCTGTGTAGCTCGATTATCTGTTCTGTTTATTCAAATATTGAGCCTATAGTTGCTAGTGATGCAGTGTAGCTCGATTGTCTGTTCTGTTTATTCAAATATTGAGCCTATAGTGACTAGTGATGCAGTGTAGCTCGATTGTCTGTTCTGTTTATTCAAATATTGAGCCTATAGTGACTAGTGATGCTGTGCAGCTCGATTGTCTGTTCTGTTTATTCAAATATTGAGCCTATAGAGACTAGTGATGCAGTGTAGCTCGATTGTCTGTTCTGTTTATTCAAATATTGAGCCTATAGTGACTAGTGATGCTGTGTAGCTCGATTGTCTGTTCTGTTTATTCAAATATTGAGCCTATAGTGACTAGTGATGCAGTGTTGCTCGATTGTCTGTTCTGTTTATTCAAATATTGAGCCTATAGTGACTAGTGATGCAGTGTAGCTCGATTGTCTGTTCTGTTTATTCAAATATTGAGCCTATAGTGACTAGTGATGCAGTGTAGCTCGATTGTCTGTTCTGTTATTCAAATATTGAGCCTATAGTGACTAGTGATGCTGTGTAGCTCGATTATCTGTTCTGTTTATTCAAATATTGAGCCTATAGTGACTAGTGATGCAGTGCAGCTCGATTGTCTGTTCTGTTTATTCAAATATTGAGCCTATAGTTGCTAGTGATGCAGTGTAGCTCGATTATCTGTTCTGTTTATTCAAATATTGAGCCTATAGTGACTAGTGATGCAGTGTAGCTCGATTATCTGTTCTGTTTATTCAAATATTGAGCCTATAGTTGCTAGTGATGCAGTGCAGCTCGATTATCTGTTCTGTTTATTCAAATATTGAGCCTATAGTGACTAGTGATGCAGTGTAGCTCGATTATCCGCTGTGGGAAAGTAATAAGCCCACCGGGAAAGAAGATCTATGTAATAAAGTGGTTTATATTAAAATATTATTTAATTTGGTTCCTTTCTCGTAGATTTAAGGTTTGTTCTTGGGAGTCTTTATTGTGGGCCTCTATATTTAATACGTGATGAGTTAAAGGTTTATGGAGGCTTAAGAACTTGATCGAAAATATGCGTCTCTTTTTCCTTAAACAATCAAGTACTTTTGAGCTGAAAATGTAGACACAGTCAATTTTTCCCTTGAATACATGAGTTGTCGTTCTTACCATAATGATTGTCTCATCATTAAATAAACGGTGTTCCTTTAACATTAATAATGTAGACACAGTCTATATTTTTACACAGTTGTCTTTCGTACGTTTGACAAAAGCGCGTGAGTTTCTGATTTTCGCAACGTTTCTGGCGGGTGGTGCTAAAAGCCGGTACCCTGTATCCGTTATCGCCCGGTACCCGGTACTACTTTTCGATATCGGATTATGTGCTACCGTGATGTTATCAGATTTTTAATCTCATTATGACATGGAAAGCATGACCTATTTTACTTTGTCAAAAGCAAAAGGGTTGGGCCACAAGGTTTTACAACATTAGAAAACGGCCCTCCCCTAAATCCGAATTAATTAACAAGATGGTTACGAAATCTAAATATGCATATATAAATTACCTTGCAACAAAATACAATATACAGGGGAAACGTGTGAAAAGTAATGAACACAGGAAAATATTTCAATTCGTCAGAAGTAAGAGCAAAAGTAAAAAACAAACAAAAAAAACAACTTTCGAACGAATTGAATGATGTTTATGCCTTTAACCTTGTACCGCCTCTTGACCTGTTTGGCTATATTCTAGTATAAGGCAGTATTACTTCAAGAGATTTGTTCGAAACGCCTCGTTGCTTTAATAAACGACTGGACTTGTTGGAATAGTATGCTGTTGCCATTCTCATTTAAATTGTTGATACCAAAAAAGTAATTTTTCCGCGCTTAATGGGTGGAAAGTGCGTGTATTTAAACATAGTTGGCGTCTTTCATTAACATATTTTGGACATCTAAAAAAGTAATGATCGGCTTCTTCTAGTGTATTGCCGCAAGAACATAATGGAGTTTCACGCAAATGATTATAAAATAAATCCGCATTCAAATTACTGCACTTATTTCTGATTCGAGCATGTTGGACCTGATGAAATCGATCTCTTGAGAGAAAAAAATGATGGTACTCCGGCCGCTTTGAACTTATTTCTCAATTTATACTTTAACGAGGACAGTGTTTCTAAATTACGAGTTTCTAAGTCTAATTCATTCCATAGTTTAACTGACGATGGTATTACAAAGTTCGAATAAATTTCTAGTCGACGTGCTACAGCTGCGTAATTCATTTGGTTACGTAAGTAGTAGTTACTTGTATTACTTACAAGATGAGGAAAGTGAACATTTAAGTAATCGGGCAATTCGCCTTTGTTAAATTTAAACAGTAAAATATTTTTTTGCATCTTTCGTCTCTCTGATAGTGTAACCCAGCCAATTTCTTCTAGGAGTCTATTTATTGAAACAAATCTTGTAAGCCCAGTGACTATTCGTGCTGCGTCGTACCGAATTCTTTCTAAAAAGTTCTTTTTCATATAATGAACAGTTTTCCCAAACAATTGATGCGTATTCCATTATTGGTCTCAAGTATGAACAATATATTTGATTAAGTGTTTTACGTTTCAATTTAAACTTCAACATTCTCATTGAACCAAGGACCTTTGCTGCTGAAGTTGTAATGTTAGAGATATGACTATGTCAAGTTCCATCGTCACTCAGTGTAACGCCAAGTTGTTTGTGGTTTTGAACGTAACTTAATTGTGTGTCTTGAAAGAACAATAAAGGGCGTATAATATCATTTTTCATGAGTGACAGAAGCATTACTTCCGTCTTGGCTGGGTTAAACTGAACTAGCCATTGTTTAGCCCAATCAGATATTATATGGAGATCATGATTAATTGTTGTTTGTATATAAGCATTATCATTCGAAGTAACAGCCAGAGAACTATCATCGGCAAAAAGTCTAGTAACACTATGAAGAGTGTCAGCAATGTCGTTGGCGTAGATTAAGAAAAATAGAGGCCCCCAGGACCGAGCCTTGGGGGACACCAGCATTTATATCTTTTTCAACTGAAAACTCAGAATTTACAAATACTTTTTGCTTTCTATCAGCTAAATAGCTTGACGTCCATTTTAATAAATTTACACACGGAGTGACATGTTTCTTTAAGCATTGTATGACTAATCTCATCAGGTCCACTTGCTTTCTTGACTACTGGATTTGACAGAACGTCTATTATTTCTTGCTCGGTAGTGATAAATTGATTAAGAGATTCATTTGTTCGCATCGTAAAAACAGGTAAATTGGCAGAAGATTCGTCTAAGGTCGATATGGAGACAAAAAAAAATGTTTAATGCGTTTGCCTTGTCAGCGTCTGTAAACGCTAAAGAACCTGTATTATTAGTATGGAAGGAAGGAATTGCGTCACAGCAAGAAGAATTTTCTTTTACAAGTAATTTAACAATTTTCCAATATTCCCGTGGATTGGTAGAACCAGCGTCATTTAAAGTAAACTCAATATTATTAAAAAAATACTTCTTTGGCGTATTTTTTCATATAATTAACTTTATTTCGAAAGGCTTTGTACGATTTCCAATCTGACATTTTACCACTACGGACAGCTATTTTCTTTTGCCTATCACGTTTTCGTGTCATCGTTCTAATAACAGAATTATACCACGGTTTGTCTTAAGCACGGATAGTTACTAATCTACAATATATTAGGTATGCAAGTTTGAGCTAATTCTAAGAATTTTTTTCTGTAAAAAGGTGAGTTGCTGTGTTAATGTCTGATTTATTCAAAAACATCCAATCAGTATTGTTAATTAAGACGTTAAGGTCGTCAAAATTTGCTCTTTTATAATTCCACACCTTACGTTTGTATTTACCTTTGGGCTTTAAGTTAATATGTATATAAGAGTAAGTAGCAAAATGGTCACTTATATTTTTATCCGTCTCAAAAATTCCAGAGTGTAGACATTGTATGTTATTTGTGATTGCAATCGGGTCAAGCAGAGTGCGAGAGTAGGGACTAACCCGTGTCGGTTCTTTAATACAATTGTCATGTTATTCAACAGTAATATGTCTCTAAATTTATTGTTGTTTGGGTTCAATTGGTCCTCGTTGATGTCACCTAGTATCAGAATGTTCGGGGAAATTTCTAGAGCGCTGTCAATACATCAGCTCAATCTGTCCCAAAACTCTACTGGGGCTTGTGGAGGACGTTAGATGTTGCAAATTTAATAGTTTCTAAATTCGTCTTTTATTTCTATCCATAAAGACTCCGGTAAATTAATTTATAAACTGTCTATTCGTTTCGAGTAGAAATTAGACGCAACATAAACTAGAAGACCACCGGAGTACTGAGTATTATCTTTACGATACATAGAACTGAAACCTTCTAAGAACAACTGGTCATCAACTACGGTCGCAGAAAGCTTGGTTTCCGTAAAACAAAGTATGTCAAAGTCAAGGAAATTATTTTTTATGTAATCGAATTTGTTTCTAATGCTGCGGATATTTTGATGAAAGACAAATAATGTTGACTGATAAATATCAGGTCCAGGATTCAATTATATATCCCCTGATAAAATTATTAAACATTTCAAGATAAGTGAATAACTCACATTACTTAAAATATTCGAGAACGCAGTTTCCTCCCTTGCATCATAGATTGTGCGCGCGTGACACACGATTAAAACGACTGTGAACGCGAAGTATGTATTAACAACACTTCTGTGTCGTGACATGATGGTATAGATTTGCAAGTATGACAAACAGCTGTATAACTACACGAAAAATCCCGTCGATTACAAATTGAAAAAAGCGCGACCTATAAACATAAGTCTTTAGAAATCGCTGCCTACGTATGTTAAACAGCCCTATGAATGATCTATAAGTTACAAGATCATTCACCTATGCGGGTATAGATTGATAAAGAAACTGATGAACCATTGGGCTGATAACAATAACTCACAGCAAACGAGGGACAGGGCGATACGAGGAACAAGGCATGGAATTGAGAAAAAAAAGAAACGAAAACAACACAACATAAAAAACATTGACAAACAGTTGTACAGAATACAAAATAAGTTACTGTTCCATGAATATGGCAATTGTAAAATAGTCTTATTTGTTCGAAATGAAAAACAAAAAATGAATTTAAATTTGCTTAAGCGATTCTTAAATCAGCGTAAAGTCTCTTTAATAGACAAAACGACAAGAGCACTTACTTAATCGCTAATTAGTTCCTAATATCTTTTATTGTTAATAGCTATAGTGTAGAAAGCTAACCATAATTTTTACAAAATGCTCAGCATGTTAAAAACTATCATAGTTTGGTCTTCATGATCACGAAAAGAAATATACGAAAAGAAATGTTCTGTAAGTAAGGGAAAACATAAATACATATTGATACTAGTAACTATCGCATGATTATACAACGAATGAAGAAAATATGTATTTACACAGTCACAGAAACTCACATTAATCACATATACATGCAACATTTTATGTGAAAGTATTTCGGCTTAACAATTGTAAACACAAACCGGACAACAACCTACATTCGTCATCATAGAATTGATCACCATAAGGGATACATAATGTTACAGTCAGTGCACGTTGACCCCAAATCAAAGGCCAAGAAGATCGGGAAATAATGTTTGTTTTCCGTGGCATAATACCACACATAATGATTTGTTAAAACGTTATGATTTACCTTCTGTCACAATATGATTCCAAAAAAGAGTCTTGAGAGTAAGGAAACATCAATATTTACTATTCATAATTTGTCTGTCACTTGTTGATATACAATACGGGACTATAGCTAGATATAATAATCTTATAGAAATTTATTTGTGTGTATCATAAAAGGATTAATAGGATTATCGTGACCGTGCAACTCTGCAGTTCAGTTTCGTCATAATGGTAAGTACTTTAAGAATGTTATAATTGATAAGTGTTTACAAACAAAACTGACAGCTGGGCTGTCACACTCAGTCCTCAGGGAAAGGTTTGCCGGCTCTGATGGCGTCAATGTCATCCATGTCTCTAACAACGTGACTCCGGGACTCACCATTGAGAATCACTTTGACTTTGCAACCGGCTACCCAAGTGTTTGTGATAAGTTTTTCGCGTTTGAGTTTCCTTGCTTCAAACGCAAGATACTCCCAAAAAGGAGTTAAATTTTCCTGCACAAAAATCCCCTCGGGTAGATCTTTCCTGGAATCATACAGTCTCTGTCTGGCTTTTGAGTTGGTGAATTTTACGATCACTTTTCGTACAGTCCCGAGTTTCTTCTTACCTTTTCTGTGACATTTGTCAATGTCAGAGCTGGAAAGTTTAATTTTCTTTTTTGTTGTATACTCAAGGATCTTGGACTCTATGTCTTCATCGAACGCGCTGTGTCTCTCGGGATGCCGGAGATGTCTAAACACATGCATCGGCCCTATTGGTTTAATTCGTCACTTTCGAGCTTTTGTGTTTTCTGTTCCGAATTTAGTCTGGCAACTTCGGCTGTAAGTCTGCTAACCTCATCCCTAAGATGCTGCGTTTCTTGCCGAACGAGGTCATGTATCTCCGTTCTGATAGTGTTTAAAACATCATCTTTCAATGCGTCTTTTAGATTTTTTATTAATGAGGGAGCTAGTCTAGAACTAAGTTCTTCAATGTCCTCCTGGTTAAATTTCATATTGGTTATAGGTGTGGGGTTGGGTGGGATACTAGTGACAGTTTTATCTAGATCCGGTTTAAGATCCGTTATTGCTTCAAAATATTCTGAAGCATCACTATCACAGCCCGTAGCAAATGAAGGATCATCAACAAATCGTTTTTTGATAGAATTGCTATTTTGTTGGGGAGATGATCTACTACGCTTTCGTCTTCCCATTTATGATTTCAGGTGAAAATTTCAAACTCGCAGGTAACACATCAGGTGAAAAAGTCAAAAGCACAGTTTAGCGAGCTATATGTATGTTGATACTTAGCCAAGCAGTTTTATTTCATCCTCAATGCACTTTCTGTACTAGATTTCCAGAGGAATCATTAACTAACACCTGAATAATTACATTTTGCTTACAGTTGAAATTTTCCGCGCCATCTTACATCAGGGGCGATAATCCAAGCTGCAATAATATAGAAAACCATCTTCAAGTCTTCTATTTTTATTAGGCTAAAAAAATGTTTATCAGCTGAAAGGAACTTGGTACTTCATTATGCCAGTGACAGTTAGTGGCTAATTGCCTTTTCGTGCGTTGTCCACAAATCGCCAACCGCAGATCAAATATCGCTCTATAAGACCAAACTCGTACATATGTTTTACTATAACACAACGGTATTAAGTAGGCGCTTTGACTTTAAAAATCATCAACCGTAGGCAGTGTAGTATTTGGTACATATTTCCACCACGTCAAGATGATATGCAAAGCGCATGTTCCACTAACGGAGCTCACACTTCAATCATTATGTTTTGAATTTCCTTTGAAATTAATTCTTCAACCATAGGAGGATTGCGAAATAAAGTACTGCATTTTGCGTTATTAGGAAAACACATTTATCGTGGGCATACTTATATTTATAGACATCTTGTTTTGACTTTCTGTGGATCATTTTCCTTTCGTGGGAAACCATGCGTTTGATCTTGGTGAGCATTTGCATAGGTTCCATTTTGTTGACATAGTTTTCCAGCACATTATACAATACTTCTATGTACTATGATCCTTCTTGGTTATGTATCCATAAGTCATAGTTTACGTACATGATAACAGGTCCCTTCCAGAATTTATATGTGGTAACATTGGCACAAGGTGGCTTCATCAACACCTTTTATGCAGTACGCTAGGTAATGTAGACACATACAATGATTTCATACACCCGATCCCATTAAATGCCATTGATCTCACACACCCAAGCCCACTTACGGACATGATGTTTATATTTGTAGGCCGACTGTTCAAAACTTAGTTTAAGTTAACAAATATGTTAATGGCATCGTTGTTTACTTCTAAATCATTACAAGTGGAAGTTTCATAAACCCACTTGCGATCTGCAGCACTCTTAAGTTAATTCAGAAAAATGTAAGCTGTTTGTTTGTTTGTTTGTTTGTTTTTATTCAAACGATTTCATCAAAGATACCAAGAGTTCTGAAGCCAAATGTACATATAGCAAATGTGATGTTGTTTGCTTTCGCCTTCGACCCTCTGGGGCATTCGTATCTCGAAACGAGTACGAGACACCTTTGAAGAAAGCATGTTGTGTGCAGCCGCTGCGGACTCGACTTAGATCAGCGGCGTTGCTCTAAAGACGGCAGAATTTCCTTCTTTGCAAATGTCGGCGCTGTGTGGCCATTTTGATTTCACTAATCGCTCTTTCCACAGAATTTTGTCTTTAATGTCCAAAATAACCACATTGGCGTATACCGCTTCAACCGGTCGGGGTAAATTTCCCTCTTTGGTATCAAAATTCATCTTGAAGCCAGGCTTGGAGACGGGGTTAGGCCATGACGGGGTTAAGCTAATACAGCCATATGGGGACGGGCAAACCATCGTTACTCCCCCCACCCCCCCCCCCCCCCCCCAAAAAAAAAAGAAGATAAGATAATGCCCGCCTCTCTCCGAACTGTCACTTTCTCTAGCCATTATGGTAGTACTAGCACACATAGTTATTTAGAAAAATACTTGTTTTAAGAGGAAATCAGGACGGTGCTAAAAATCTTTGAGAGCTGAAAGCTTTTTGGTGTACTGATGGGGAAAACATATTGAAATTAAAAGACATGTATTCGTAAGACCGCAAACGACTCTTTCAAATTGTTTACGGACGTTCTTTGGTACTTATACAATGCTAGGTTGAGTAATATATCACAAATTGCAGACATCAGAAGAATCCCTGACAACGAAATTACAAGGAGTCATGCGAACGGTCTTTACATCAAAGATTTAATGAGAAATGTCTTGAGCTTTCTTCCAGACAAAGTATCATTATTAAATTTTGTTGGGGTCTTCAGTCACCGTGATTTAAAGCCTTGCTCTTGTGATTCTCTTGACTGATTTGAATAGAAAGTTATTTGATAATGTAGACTATATTGTCGGGTTTTAGTTTTAGAGAAAAATATATAAGCTGTGAGTCGTCCGAATATTTACGAATAATTGTTTATCAAAGGTTTCTATAAGTCCACATTTTATTATTATATTCGTTATAGCGAAGAACCCTTGGTATCAAATTAAGAGTGTTTGTTACTTTTGATGTATTGCACATTGCTTATTATTATTATTATTTTTATTATTATTATTATTATTATTATTATTATTATTATTATTATTATTATTATTATTATTATTATTAAAGTCGATAGGTAAATTTATGATTTTATACAGCGCTTTCGAATATCGTTTGTTGTCTTTATATTGATCATCATATGCCTATTTGAATTAGACTCGTATTTCAAATTTTGTTTAGCAACACAGGTTAATTAGTATAATAAATTATATATATTCAGTGTCACTGGATGCTATCTCAGGTGACATAACCACGTATGATTAAAACAAAAACACGTCATAGATCATAATTTTAAAATCCCAAAATGAGATGCTAAATTCAAGGTTGTTTGAAATTCGTTTAGATGCATCATTGTTTTATGTATCATAATTAGTCATACCTTTTATATGTTAACCACTGAAACATAATGCTACAGCTAAATGTTGTTTTTGCTGTTGTGAAGGCTATAAGGATTTACATATATACATTTTTAAACCGCATATCAATATATTGTTTTACTTAATTGACCACATATAACTCATCTGATTTAAATGCCTACCACATTAATCTGTTTTCATTTTATTTTATTAATTATGTAATCACAGTGCCTGATACGACAATCGTTTAATAAAAAGCTCTCTTTTTAAAAGTTTATAATCAGCGCAAACAATGTCTGGAACAACCTGGTACGCAAGTCGTTCAATGATAATATTTCTTCGGTAAAGGTTATCAGTGCAAACCAGGCCATTGATGTACATAAACATTTTTAATTTATTCAAATTCTTTCAAATTCACTAACAATACATTTTATTACACTCTTGAGGTAGATAAACTATTCGTAAGATAAAAAACAAATCAATTTTATCTTTTACATTTTACATTAGGCTGTATTCATTTGTAAAGATCAAAACAATTGTTATTGTATTTGCTTTGTCAATGTGTCAATGTTAATTCCCGGATCCATCTTACGTTTTGATGGTTTCGGAGAACCTCCGCCATTTTCCTTCGAAACAGTGTGTATATGGAAAGTTTACCATGTCAAAATCAAAATGTAACTACGCTGAAACAAGATTGTGTCGTAGTTGCAATTGAGCTGTAAAACCTAAGGACTGTACTCTTAAAAAATTATGATGTATGCAATAGTACACTTTACTGGGTATGAACTTAAACTTAGTTAAAAACAAATGTTAAAAAACTACAATAAATTAATGTTTTTTTAAATAAGTTTACGAATTAATTTTACGAATGCACTGGCATACATCCGAGGCTCTTCGTACTGCCGAGGTATTCCGATTGAATATAATGGATTTTGTGTCAATGCTGACCTTCATGTTTTGAAACTTAGCTTAGACAGCGATAAAAATTGTTTTTAATCATGTAAAATAATGTTTTTCTCGGCCTCATATTAGTTGGTATTGACATTCTAGGTGTCTTGTGGAAATAATGTATTTGCCGATTTTTGGACCATCTGGTTGTCTAGCCGCTTTATGACAAAGAGTATTTTTACATGATCTATATCAACTAAATCGATACAGATTTGATTGTTCTGTGCATTACAAAAATACCATCTATTTAAGAAGTATTAACTTGATGAACCTAGATTATTGTAAAATGTTTTATCTAAAAATACTAATACTTTATAATTCAACATATCCCGAACTTAAATACAATTATCAAGTTGTTCAGTACAGGAAATTTAAAGGATAACTTTGAGAAAGATAATTATGAAGGCCATTATATCAAATATGTTTGCCAATACTGTCAAATAAATGCTGTACCCTTAACTATCCATTTGCCTTTATACTTAACTATACATTTGCCTATATATTTAACTATCCATTTGCCTGCATCCTTAACTATCCATTGGCCTGTATACCTAACTATCCATTTGCCTCTATCCCTAACTATCCATTTGCCTCTATCCCTAACTATCCATTTGCCTGTATCCTTAACTATCCATTTGCCCGTATCCTTAATTATCTATTTGCCTGTATCCTTAACTATCCATTTGCCTATATCCTTAACTATCCATTTGCCTGTATCCTTAATTATCCATTGGCCTGTATACCTAACTATCTATTTGCCTGTATCCCTAACTATCCATTTGCCTGTATCCTTAACTATCCATTTGCCCGTATCCTTAATTATCTATTTGCCTATACACCTTCCTATCTATTTGCCTCTATCCCTAACTATCCATTTGCCTGTATCCTTAACTATCCATTTGCCCGTATCCTTAATTATCTATTTGCCTATACACCTTCCTATCTATTTGCCTGTATCCTTAACTATCCATTTGCCTGTATCCTGAACTATCCATTTGCCTGTATCCTGAACTATCCATTTGCCTGTATCCTTATCTATCCATTCGACTGTATCCTTATTTATCCATTTGCCTCTATCCTTATCTATCCATTTTCTATACCCCTTCCAATCCATTTGCCTATACCCCTTCCAATCCATTTGCCTGTATCCTTAACTATACATTTGCCTGTATCCTGAACTATCCATTTGCCTGTATCCTTATCTATCCATATGCCTGTATCCTGAACTATACATTTGCCTGTATCCTTAACTATACATTTGCCTGTATCCTGAATTAGCCATTTGCCTGTATCCTTATCTAGCCATTTGCCTATATCCTTAACTATCCATTTGCCTATACCCCTTCCAATCCATTAGCCTATACCCCTTCCAATCCATTTACCTGTATCCTTAAAAATCCATTTGCCTGTATCCTGAACTATTCATTTGCCTGTATACCTAACTATCCATTTGCCTGTATCCTGAACTATCCATTTGCCTGTATATTTAACTACCCATTTGCCTATATCCTTAACTATCCATTGGCCTATATACCTAACTATCCATTTGCCTCTATCCCTAACTCTCCATTTGCCTGTATACTAAACCATCCATTTGCCTATACCCCTTCCAATCTATTTGCATGTATCCTTATCTATCCATTTGCATGTATCCTTAAGAATCCCTTTGCTTATGCCCTTAACTATCCATTTGCTTATACCCCTAACTATCCATTTGCATATACCCCTAACTGTCCATTTGCGTATACCCCTAACTATCCATTTGCGTTGACTGCCGTACATACATCCTTATATACATATACTACTTTTGATGCTTTCTTACAAGGTCACGAACACTATTATTCGGTAGGGGGTGTTATATCAGTTCAACAATTACAAGATCTCTCTCGAGTATATCTAATATCAACACATTTTACAAACCAAACTCATAAGAAATTGTTTTCAGTTTGTATCTGCCTATTCATGGATAACAATTCATTTGTCAAACTTTATATGCGTTAGTAGCAAGAAACATTAGTCTTCAAACCATATAATTAATATTAGAAATTGTATTGCCGATTGCTTACTTTGGTGTATCAAACAAACGTGTTACAATATGTATATATAGGAGAAATGGTATATGTCGTGATTTACTACAATTGTCAATTGCACTATTCAACATAGCAATATCAGGGAACATGACCTAGTTCCTAGGTCGTCTAGAATAAAACAATTTAAATTCTGTATGGCATACCAAAATTAACAGTTTTATTTTTTTTTTCATTTCCAAATTAGCTGCTCTATCGATGTCAAAGAGTGTAATTGTCACTAGATAGTCTCAGATAAATAAGATTCCATTTAGCCTAAAGTACATTGGATTTTGGTAATAGTACTGATCTAAGTCCTATCGAGAAGGAACAAATATACGTAATAAATGCTTGGAAACGAATTGACAATGGAAACAGTTCAGGACGGATGTTTTTTTTTTGTAAATCGTGTTCATCGTTTAGTTTTGGTGCATGTTTGCATTTTCTTTTGATGAACACTTGTGCTAATGCCTAGAGAAACTGTCCTGTTCATTTTAGAGAGTAATATTTATACAGACATAGAGAAACACATGGTTGAAGCAGCTACGGCTAGCAATGGGCACGTTTATACTTCATACCACTCTTGTTGACATACTATACCATCCGAGGATATTTTTTTTCAAAATATCAACAACAACAACAACAGCATCCACATCAACATCAGCAGCAACAACACAACAACAGTGATATGCATACATATATTGCGTACATAAATAGACAGATCCACCTATATCTCCAGTGGAAAAATCTGGAGTTCACCATTTGCATATTGTATGATATAAAAGTGATGTGTTATTTAATGACACATGCTTTTGCACTTCCTTAATTCTCATCATGACAGCAATTACAATTGAAACACTGTCACATCCCAACACCGTGCATTACCTTTGTACGTTAATTTGTATTCTCCCTTTTTATAATTATGTTGTTGATAATCTGTTTTTTAGGTCGCTGAGATGGCACGAAGAGATACGTTATAAAAAATAAATATTTATATTGAAATATATTAAACCGAGATATCCCCCTATACATTTATGACAATTGAAAACAAAAACATAGTAATGGATGTGTTTATCCATTTTATTTTTAATAGTGGTTTTATATTTAACGAATTTCATTTGAATAAGACAAGGCACCACCATGCGGATGTTTCGTGACAGCGAGTTATATAAGCGCCATCGCTGGCCCTTCAGATTATTCACAACTCCAACCTTCAAATATGAGCAAGTTATTCACCGTTCTTCTTCTGGTCAGCTGCCTGTCCATGGCATTCTTTCCAGCCTCTGTTGACGGTAAGGATGTTTTGTTTGGATTGATTTACAATTTTGGTGCATTTTATGTAGTTCCAAATTCTCAGCTATCATGAAATTTATGTCATGTTGTTCTTGTCAAAATATTTGGCTTGAAATTAATTATGTGTAAGCACAATGAACAGCGTTTCGGACAATGCGAACTCGCGAAAGTGTCTTTTTCAAGCACGTTTATGAAAACAGTTCGATCGGATTAACAATAGTATTTACTTTACTAAAGAATCTCAGTCACTATCTATATGAATCTGTCTATTTTTCAGTGCAAATATTCCTATAGTTTAGCTATAATAAGTTAAAGATGCAATATTAATCCCAAATAAGATTAACCACAATTAATACGATTAATTTAATATACAATAACTATTGACTGGTGTGTCCAAACAGATTGACAGTGATCAACTCTCGTCTCATAAGGTAGAAATACCGTGTTTTCTGCAATTTTCTTTCACTTTAAACACATTATCAAGGATAAGAACAATTGTTTTCGATATTTATTCATCCTTTTTGGTAAATTAAAACAATTGTATTATTTGTGGTACATCCTATTTGGGAGTATGAGAGCATCTTAAGGCTCAAAAGTAGTGATTTGGTTTAACCAGTATTTATTGCAGCATTGTAGAAGGCGAATAACATAAATGTATACAAATCCTATAAAATGCAATGTATAACAATAATATGGATTTCACAAAATTGAGATGTAACTAGAAATTATTATAGTATTTCTGAGTCTCTGATGAAGATTTACCATCATTGCTAAGCATTTTGTCCAAATTACACGCATAACTAAAAACTTGAATGTCTCACATAATTAATCTAATTCAGTCTAAGAATCCATGAAATCATGCAAATGCATGTTGAAGTTGAAAAAAACATGTTTTATGAATAATAACTATTCCAGGTTGGTTGTGGAATCAATGGCAACGAGCAAATGCGGCTAATGCCGATGCTCTGATCAATAGAGCGAGACGTGACGCTGTCGAAGTATCATATACCAAAGGTGATGCTGTTGGAGAGGCACTAGACTAGTGAGGTACGACATTGTCCTTTTGTCTATCGGTTGCCGTTACTGTAACAAAAGTAACAATGTATAAGAACAAAGTAGCTATTAGTCCACTAACTCGATGTCGCAATTTAAAGATGATTTATGTTTAATATTCTAATCAACTTCAATTGCGTTATTTCCTATGTTTTCCTTTAACTTTGACATTGTTTTTTAGTGCATTGTATGCTATATTTGGATTTATTTCTATAAATTGGATTACACCTGTTTGTACAAAACGTTCTTTCTAAGTTTAAATCCATTTATACTATTGGCATTTACTCTAAACCTAGAATCCTGCATGCTTTATAATCTCGTTAGAAAATATTGCTGTATTATATGCAACCTACGTGAAGAAGAATCACACTTCATTATTCCATGTCTGTATTTTTCGTTTACTTTCTTTCCAGGCTATGCATGACAGAGCGAAACCACCATAATCCATATATCTACACCTTTCTTTCACTTACGTTTTTATTTTTATTTTGTTTGTGGTGGAAATAAAGTATCGATTTAATAATTTTGTTTTTGGTTGGTTTTTCCCAAAATGATCATTTTGCAAATAAGGCATTCAAGAAACTTGTAAAAAGGAAAGAATTTCCATCGAGCTCGTTATCTTTATAAATAAAAACGAAACGAATCAACCTAAACGTAATAATTAAAATGTAAAACTATTATGAGAAATTTCCATAACAAATATTAACAAACTAAATCTATTAAGATTACGAAATCTTAAGATACACCAATATTCCTAGAATAAATAGAAAAGGGCGTAAAATCATAAACAGAAACAAAGCTATTGGACAAGGTAAAATATTGAATGAACATATTAATATAATTTATTTCCAATATTTAAGGATTTATATGCCAAATTATTTACCTCGATTTTTTAACACGGTGTTATACCTCAATATTGGACTGTTTGAGTTATAAATCCTTTTAAGAAAATAAAGATAATCCAACAAAGCCTAAAAACTATCAACTTATCACTCTGCTTAGTTGTATAAATAAATTGTTTACTTTTGTTATGAAAAATTTATTGTTCAGTCAAATAATGTAATAAATAATAAATAATCAGACCAGAATAAAGGCGGAAAACAAAGATTGATGCACTTGGTACAGTATTGACGGAGGTTAGCTAGTTAATGTTAAAGTTAAAGCACCATCCGCACCTAATCAAGTAGCTGTTTGATTGCCCTTGTAAGTCGACGTAAGGTTACAGCCACTTTTCCAAAGCCTAACTTACGGATTTTAGCTTTCTCTTGTTAGCACAAATCCTTCACATTATTTGCTGGTTGCTAACCATTACTTTATTTATGCTGGTATGATGGTATAATTTCCCTCTAACATCAACAGATTTATTGACACATAAACGTATTGTAAATATTACAGTCATCGCCACATCACCTAATGATAGTTACATGCATACATTTGGTCCGTACAGTGGGTGTATACCACGTGACGTATTGCGTCATAAGTACTACGTCGGATCGCAACATTTTGCTTCGAATGAAGACTTTAAACAAGGTTAAATTCACTATTTCTTCACAATTTTAAATGAAACATAGCGCAGTCTACGCCGCTTACTCCTTTGTTTTTTTTTTACCAGAGTTTGATTGAGAGTTTAGTTTCTTAAAACACTTTGACAAACCTTTCCACAAAAGGGCCGTCTGACGGAGCCATGTCAAAACATTATTTTGGAAACAGGTTTGTTGATGTGTTTGATGAAACTAATCACCTTATCAAACTCCGGTAATACACTGAAGGCGGTGTCTTTAAGTGGCATATACTGCCCTCTGTTTCATTTAAAATGGTAGAATGGAAGAAAGTTATCTTTGTTTTAAGTCTACATTTTAAGCAAAATATTGCCCTCCGACTTAGCATATATGACGTAATTCATCACGTGGTATTCACACACTGAAGTTTAAAAGGCGATGTACAAATTCCATATATTGCCTGTGCACATGACACTGGTCAGTGATATAAGGCTATGTATGAGCTAATGTATTAAAACACAATCTAAATGATAAACAATGCGCCTAATGACCCTTCATATTATCCATGTTTGTCCTGGAATGACTGGACCGAGCAACCAATGGTACATTATGAAAACAAAAGCCTTCATGGCAGAATTAGCATACATATGAATATAGCAATTGATGAAAAGGCAAATATTGTCCGCTAAAAACAAATTGCTTTTGACATTCCAAATTGGCTTCTAGGCAAAATTACTCATATATATATATTTTATATTTTTCATTTGCACTGTCATTATTAGAACCTTTCTAAATTACAGACAGTTATTGTGAATACACATTTGCTTTTGTTAGATTGAAAACAGCGCTCAAAGGAACAGTTTGTAAGTAGCTTTTAAGGTTATTGTGCACTATTGTTACAAAAACAAAAACGCTTTTATTACAGTCCGAGAATGAACCGTAGTCTGGTTGTCATTCCACCATTTAATTAACCAATGAAGGAATATTATCTCATCCATAAATACATATTGTTTGATAATTTCCCTTTCTGGCTCGTAGAGGACGTGACAACATATAACATATACGTGTGTCCATTCTCTAAATATAAAACAGAAATTATACGACTTCAATGTCCAACAAACTTACTGTGACGTTTTGTTGAAAAAAAACCCGGCAATTTCTTTTTTGAACGATAACGATATGGAATTGAGACATGTACTGACAAACCTTAACACTTTGATTTACTAAAAGGTCGTATAATCTACATTAAAATTACCCTTCTGTGTTCTGCAATGTTGCAAACTAATTTAGACTCTAGTGAAGTTACAGTCAACCTGATCTTTTACGCTTGGTAATACCGTTTAGTAAACATTTTGTACACGTTGTTATACCCATCTGATTGATGTAAATATTGGTCAGGGCAGGTGATTATTTTTATATAATATTACTCAACGGAGAACTTTACACAATCTGTGACTCATACCGTAACCTTTGCTTACATAAACAATGTTAATGAATTGGCCAAATTTGTGTTAAATATAAGAGCAAATCGGATTTGCAAACAAATAAGTATTAAAGGTAAATTTTCACTATAAATTTCATTTTTTCAATCGTGCGGATTTTATGCATAGTTTTATTTGCTAGTGATCTGGCAGTATGCACCTTTACAGCATAAAAGGGACTATACGAGCGAGCCTATACATTAAGTACGGTTAGATCATAAAATCCTCACGATTGAAAAAATTAAATTTAGAGTGAGTAGTATATATCAATGTTCCTAATATTGACTAACCTATATGCGGGGCTGAGTGATGTTCATGCAATACACTTGGTACTCCTTCATTGAGTTTCTATGTGATTGTAACGTTCGTTCCGAGGCGGTTTCCCAATATTTATTTATAGACATTTAGCATTTAGTGTTTTATTGCTCTGTGTCTTTGGTGGTTCTCTTTTGTGACGTATGTTTTGTGCCGTTTGATATTTACACTGTATTGAAACATGATGGAACAACTGAGAGCGCATAAAAATGGTTATCCCCAACCCCCAATGCGTACTACATAAATATGCCCAGACGGTTATCCTTACATTCCTTAAAGACAATTCTGAAAGGATTGTAATGTTTGTTGTCTCCTTTTGCTGTGTGTCTCGAGTTTGGTGTTAGTTCTTGGACCTTAAATCAGGGTCTTGGTCAAAGTTTTAAATACTGGGCGTGTCTCTGTTGTTTACTTTGATCTGTTGATATAAAGCAGTTGAAAACATGTTTGTTAATATTAGTAGTTACTAACAAATACAATGAGTGTCGTTTAATTATCACATTACATTGACCAATGTGGAGTTCATATCAAACGACTGTTTAACGGAAATTTATCGGAAAGATGTCTAAGAATGGTTTGCTATAAATTAAGTAAGTAAATCATCAATAATTTGACCTAAGCAGTAAACAACATGACTTTATTTCCCACTTCAAATGAATAATTATCTGAAATGACATCCGGTGACAAAATACATCTAGCTAGTTTCGTCAGTGTCCCGAACAGCAATGAACTTACTTGCCGTTAGACCCATATTACTTGCACATGAACGTATTGAGTTACAATTATGGTCGAATAGTTTGTTCTGGGTATTGAAAAAGTATGTGTTAATATTACATGTAATCTTATTTCCATTTTATCTTTTTTTATAGAAATTCATGTTTTGAGAAAAACTTTTTTCGACGTTAAATTATAATACTGTTTTGTATTCAATGTACAGACATTAAAAAGTATGCCTACCACACGTATAAGAAATACTTTCACTGTACGTAGTTTGAATAACAATAGACCAATTTAAAAATAAAATGGACTGTGTCGCCAATTTTTATCTTGAATAATAATATATAAATTAGATGACTTCGTGATAACTATTCTGACCGTTTATGTATGTACACAATTCAAATATTGACTTTATGATTCCATTAATACTTTTTTTTACGTGAAACTGTTCTGATTAAAGTTGCATTATATAAGTGGTAATTATGCAACTCAGAGCAAACATTTGGCTTAATAGAAACAACCAGGGAGTAATACTTTGTACTGGCAATATGAAACCATAGCTCATCACCGAAGTCAAATAACGTATTCCTACATTCATGTCTAATGTTTTCCATATTGTTTTTATGATTCAGAAAATGTAACTGTATAGCATAAACAACGCATAGCCATTCTGTTTGTAGTCTAAAAGCGGAAGGTAGTTCAATTATGGCAATTCAAAATCTTGAAAACGTATTGTTTTAGCTCGACTATTTGAAGAAAAAAGAAGGGCTATACTATTCGCCCCGGTGTCGGCGTACGTTTCAAGTTTTAGGGCATTTTAGCCCTGCACTTATAACACCAATACCTTTCATTTAATTCAATTCACATTCCACACAATTGTGGCCAGGATCATAACATGATTAGGTTACATAACCCCATATCATCCTTTATACAAATTATAGGATACAGCAAAGTAAAGGACGATTGAGACCTTTGCTCGAGTTAAGATGATATTTGTTTAAAAACATGTTGTTTTAAAAGTTTTTTAAGCAATTTGACCACACTGGTAATAATCAGTTAACAATAAAAAATTCCTTCACGAATGTTAAGCGAACAACCTTCCAATAAGGAGATGTATGGATTTCTTGAAATGAATTAGGAAGCAATGCACGTCTGCGAGTTTGATTACACCATTCTTATTAGATGTTTGCTGTATTTTTCTCGGGTTTGGTCTGCTCAATCTATTTCTCACGGAAATGTCGTTAGCCTTGATTTGATTTTCGTCTTTTTCATATTTGGGCTATTCTTTTACAAGATTCACCGTAAAATGATATAAGAATGGCTAACTATTTAGTACAATTCTAACCAGTGGATGTCATGTGCTAGTGTAATGTTGTGGCGTCTGTCTGCTAGTCCCGCTATATACAGTAATTTTGTTAACAACTCTTGTTGCCTAAGTAGTATAACACAAATTACAAATAATCATAACAAAGACAAATTACATCTGTATAAATGAAATAGGTTGCTATTTACTCATGGTATTTTAAATAATTTAACATTTTTTGGCATTTGTAATGGAGTTTATGAGACATTGAAATTGATTTTAAAAGATATATTGAGAAATGCGATTCATTAATGATACTGAGATTTATTCACTGTTTAAGGAAAAAGCTTAATTATATGATATAAATAATACCGAGACAAACCTTTTTTTGTTCTGTACTAACAAGTATTAATTCATAAGATACGGAGATATCATAGTCTTTATCTGAGCAAATATTTTGTACACGAAAAATAACAACACATATTTATACGAGAATAATGAAGTCGTGCTAAATATATAAGTTCTTATATCTGTATAAAGTTTACGTTCATTGAAAGAAAATGAAAATTGTTTTCCGATACATAAGAATGTGAACACATTTTTAAGAGTACACGTAAACGCAGAAAACTTGCCGTTTATTTCTTACATACGACTTATATCCGTACTAAATATTCACGGCTGTTCTCTTTTCGAGTTATTTTATCATCGATACTGCGTCATTTTGAAGTATTCTGAGATATGCGTCATAACATCAAACACTGTTTGTGGAGTTTTGTGCTGTTTCATGTTTCTAGTTTTTGATTGTTTGCTTTTGTGTTTTATGTCTTTGGCGTTTACCGTGCGCCATTAAACGGAGTTTATGTTTAAACTTTCGGCTACTGAGCTTATTTCTCTAGTTTTTGATATAAATAAAAACGAATGCTAGGAAATTTTACAAACCTGACGCTTGTAGTGCTATGAACGCAATTCATATAATATAACTCAGCATAGGTTAATTGAAGTGGAAGGCCTCCAGTCCGGATGCGAACTCCTATAGCGATATGGTACATACAAGGAATAAAAAAATCTAATGAAAATCTAAAATCCAAAAATCTTAATCAGTCGTTACAAAGAGCTTGTTTAACTTAGAATACTCAATAACATTTGTATTGTGTTATATATGTATTTTCCTTGTCTGGCCTGAAGCATTTGGGGCAACAGTATACATGCAATTTGCTTATATTGTCTTTAAGATTAAGGATGATACTTAACATCGTATACTTTCTCTCGGATTTCGAGTAATAATATGAAGGCTACTTATGACTACTTTAAGCTTTATTTATGTGGAACAATCGTCAAAATTAAAAGAATTTTTTTTATTATAAACAGCTCCTATCTTTTATTGCCAGGGGAGGTCTTATAATTCGTACACCTGTTTCAGTTTTATTATTTATTTGTAACACAATATAAATGATCTACGTATTCTTTATAACTTATTCCTACAATCATGTGTAATGTTTCCAATATTATTCCTTTTTTTAATAATTAAGAAAATGTATCGCTTAAACAACGCATATCCATTCAGTCTGTAGTCTACACGCAAAGGTAGTTCAATTATACAATTCAAGAAACCACAGCTAATGACCGAAGTCAAATAACGTATTCCTACGATCATGTCTAATGTTTTCCATGCTACCGCTTCCGGAGATGTTTCTTTTGTTTGTATTGTTGTTGTGTTCAGTAAACATATATTCATAACACCTTTTTAAAATTATAATAATAAATACACCTCACAACCTGTAGCCCATGGAAAGCTCTGCCCAGGATTCTTGATGTCATTCTTCTTGGCGATACTTGCATATTTGAAAGTGTAACATGATAAAAAGTGCTAAAGGAAGAATAACTTAATTCACCTGTATCTAGAACGTGTTGTCAATATATTTGAACAACAGTGAAACAGATAGTTACAGGCATGTAAACTTAATTTGCACAATCCGATGTACGTTTCGTCTGATATCACTTTAAATTTGTTAAAATAAGTAAATCAGTTGAAATAAATAACTTTCAAAGGAAATGTATCACGGAAAAATGCCTAGACCAATTCGGCGTGTTTTCCTGAACATTTCGTTAATCAAGCATTAATGCGTTCCGAACTTTAATTTGACATGAGGAAAGGATATGCCATGTCAGACACGGAGAGAAAACATCTAGTTAAGTGCCCTCAGGGCCTCTTGAAGAAATAAAACCATTTGCTATCAGACTATGTTATGTGAGCATGCAATCAATGTTGATACCGGCCATACAATCATTTTATTATTTAATTATGCCCCCCTTCGAAGAAGAGGGGTATATTGCTTTGCACAGGCATGTCGGTATGTCGGTCGGTCGGTCGGTCGGTCGGTCGGTCCGTCGGTAGACCAAAGCTTGTCCGAGTGATAACTGAACAATTCCTGGGCGTATGGTCATCATACTTCACATGAAGGTTGGGCCTGACCAGTAGATGACCCCTATTGATTTTGGGGGTCATCGGGTCAAAGGTCAAGGTCACAGTGACCTTTAATGGTAAAATAATTTTAAAGCTTGTCCGAGTGATAACTCAACAATGCCTGCACCCATGGCCCTCAAACTTGACATGGAGGTTGAGCCTGACCAGTAGATGACCCCTATTGTTTTTGGGGGTCATCAGGCTAAAGGTCAAGGTCACAGTGACCTTGAATGGTAAAAGGTTGTCCGAGTGATAACGTGAAAATGCAAGCACCCATAGCGCTCAAACTTGACTTTGAGGTTGGGCCTGACCAGTAGCTGACCCCTATTGTTTTTTGGGCTCAATGGGTCAAAGGTCAAGGTCACAGTGACCTTGAATGGTAAAAGGTTGTTCGAGTGATAACTCAACAATGCCTGCACCCATGGCCCTCAAACTTGACTTGGAGAATTGGCCTGACCAGGAGATGACCCCTATGGTTTTTGGGGGTCATCTGGCCAAAGGTCAAGGTCACAGTGACCTTGAATGATAAAAGGTTGTCCAAGTGATAACTCAACAATGCCTGCACCCATGGCCCTCAAACTTGACATGGAGGTTGGGCCTGACCAGTAGATGACCCCTATTGATTTTAGGGGTCAAAGGTCAAGGTCACAGTGACCTTGAAATTAAACTCGACAATTCTTGGACCTATGGTCACCAAACTTGACATGGAGGTTGGGCCTGACCAGTAGATGACCCCTATTGATTTTAGGGGTCAAAGGTCAAGGTCACAGTGACCTTGAAAGCAAACTCGACAATTCTTGGACCTCATTCAATTGTCCATATAATCCTGACAACATGGCGCTCAGGGGGGGGGGGCATAGTGTTTGACAAACATCTCTTGTTGATATACAGTCGAAACTCGTTGGCTCGATATCCTCGTTGGCTCGAACCAGATAAAAAGGTCTGATTTTTTAAACTCTATGTTCATATAAAATTCGATCGGATGGCTCGATATCTTGAGGGTCGATATTTCTCCACGCTCGATGTCATTTTCGCGGTCCCAAGTAAGACTTTCACACTTTGTTTTGTTTGCTTGGGTCGATGTCCTTTTTGCGGGTTCAAGTAAGAAACTCACACCTCGACTTGTTTGCTTGGCTTCATTTAGCACTAGGCGCTAATCGATAAAAATCACTTGATTTTATTATAATTATTATCAAATTTTAGTAGTTTAACAGTTTGAATAAACGTGCTATCAATTTGCTTATGCCTCTTATTGTTATTCATGTATACATTTCAATGCATTTTGATATAACTTATAAGCTATGTTTGTGTTACTCACTGTTTAAAATTGTTTGTTTGTTGTTTTCGCATAAATGTATTTTTACAATAAATAATAAAATCAAATGATACTTTCTAAGTCTCAAATATGTCATGTTACGAACTGTACGATGTATAACTATGTCCAATAAATGCTCTTCTCTCGCGGATATAGCGCAGCCAATAACAAACGAGGTAAAGAAGACGTTTTGTAACGAATAAAAAAATAACATTCTGTAAGTAATCCCGCTTGGCTCGATATTCTCGAGGCTCGAAGTATTTTGGCCGGTCCCTAGAATATCGAGCCATCGAGTTTCGAATGTAGATATAAATAACATCAGTTTCTAGCGCCTCTTACAGAATTAAAACAATATGCTATTAGACTATGTTATGTGAACATGCTATCAATGTTGACGCTAGCCACACAATCATTTTATTATTAGATTTATATTGATATAAATAACATAATTTTTACTCTTTCAGAGGAAAGATTGCTTATAATCAAGAATTATTGAAAAGCATAATTTTAAAGTTATTAAAAATTACCCTTTATTTTCCATCTACTTAGAATTCCGTCTGCTCGCGAAAGAAAATTGTGGTAATTTTTAAGCTGTCTGAAAGAAGGCAGTTAACCCCCAATTTATAGAGTAACTTGATACATTTGGCAATCTATACATGCTCTTATTTCGAATAAGAATACAGTAAAATTCCTTCCAGAATAAAATCACCCACAGATGTCTGGCTTCCTTGGTCTTATATTCAAATATATCATGAACGGATATCTGGCCTCTTGGGCATTAAGTGCACATATCTCGTGAGCCTAGAAATTATTGAAGGCATCTGTTTTGGGCCCCTTTGAATTCCTCATCCGAACAAGAACTCGTTGGCAGTTATGCGGTTGACCTGTGTGACCATTTGCATCAGTTGTACCTTGTTTCCTCCTAGTGATTTATTGACATACGAAATAGCCTGAAAACACAGGATGTGATAACAATACTTGTAACTTATAGTTTGATAAGATTTACCTTTTACGTTTTATCTTTATTAAGGATTGTTGGGATAAGAGTGAGGTTTGTGCACATAAACTGGTTTAAACCCCCAGTAAATTTACATTTTACTGACCGTTCCAAGGCGGTACCTAATAATTCTTGATAAACATACCAATTATATATATATATATATGTAGTATTTATGCACTGTGCTGTTTGTAGAGTTTTGTGCTGTTCTATGTTTCTTGTTTAAGATTTTGTGTTATATGTCTTTGGCGTTTGCCCATTGCCACTAAGCCGGGGTTTATGTTTAAACTTTTTGCTACTGAGCATGTTTCTGTAGCTTTTTGCATACATATTATAGGTAACTTAAACAGATAATACAGAAAATAATTTTAGTTAAAGCATGTAATGAAAAAGTTTCACTGTTGTTGGAGAGGCATCGGTATTTTTACCTCTTCGCAAAAGCAAATCGCTTACATATTTAATTCTCGTTATCTTTATTGCTCTCTGATGGTCGGTGGCTCTCCATTCATCTCAGTTTCTTGTTGGTGTGTTTGAATGAAGATGAATATAACAGTTTTCTGTTTTATAAACATAAGCTTATATGGTACTGCAGTGTGTGCTTTTATTCTGACCAATCTGGGACCGCACACTTTTCCAAATGCTTCAGCATTTATATTTTTCCTAAAAGTGGAAATGTAATTCGGAATATCTGTTTAAAAAATTCATATTTTTAATTGTAGTCGTATAATTACCACAAACCGTTTTTTATATGAAAGGAAGTTTCCTGAAATAAAAAAAAAACAATCTGTAGAATTCTGTTATCTTTTCTGTTTAATTTGTATAACATAATTGTTCATTTCCAGGCAAAATTGAAAGTCTATTCAAAATGCTTTACCCATATAAGAAAATCCCTGACTCTCTTCCCAAACCGGTGGGAAAAAATGTTGTTTCATGCATACATGTGAATTGCACATTTGGTCTGCGGACAAAGAGTGCTTTACATGTACGAGAATTGATATAAAGCCATGTTTGTCCTGGTGTATAAAAGTGAAATAATTCTTGTTGATATTCAGTGTTCTATAACCCTTCATATTGTTCAGCCTTGTTCTGGAATAATACATCGTCGTCGTGGTAGTAAACATGGCAGTACTAGCATACATACGACTGCATTATTTGCTCGAAAGACTATCGTGAATGCAAATAAGCGAAGGGAATTGATTTTTAGATTATAAAAGGGCTTCTAGGCAAATTTAGAATTCATTTCCAGTAATTGCCTTTAAATCACTTTCCTTGTCTGACAAATGATATGTGCATAAAAAATATGTTGCTAAAAAGATAAAAAAAATTTAGACTTAGATTGCATTGGGACCTTACATTTTCAAGCTTAAAAACGTTCCATGTTTAACGAAAAAAACATTTCAATTGTGAAACACAACAAGAAGAATGCAAACGGCACTAGTCAATTGATTTATCACATAATTTACAGAACGCGGAACTACCTTTTGTTTTCAAAACGCACAGAAAAGATTCAGCGGAAATACTTTTTCACTGTATTTCGTTTAACTGAGGTGGGAGAAAAACATCTAACATGGTCGTTCGTGTAAGAAAGGTTCATCTCAACCCTTGATTAACCCGTTTCCGCAATACCGACGCTCGCGCTGGGATGAACATATCTTCCTCTGTCGGCCATAGGAGGTATTTATATTCTGTCGCACAACGGGTAAACGATTTATCTACAATATAAATTTGAGAAAGTCGTGGTTGTGCCATAAAAATATCACGTAGCCTCGTACGATTTTTGGTTCATCTGAGGCCCTTTGAATCGTATAAATTTTTCCCCAACAGTCCCACGACTATTATACGCTTAATTCACAACAATCCTGAATGTTAAACAACCTCAGATCCATTATACCAAGTCCCTCTTAACTGTTTCATAATCAAGATTTTAAGACCCATTGGGTTTTACTTAGTATTTACGAACATAGCGAGGCTGTTACCGTTACCCTTAACAATATCAAATGACGATATTTTGATATTTGTGTAATGTATGATGCCGTGTAGCGTTATGTATCTCTTTTGTTCGGTGTTCTTTTTACCCTGATACTCGTTCCTTTAAAAATTAGTTAAATTTCACGTGTCTTGGATTGTCCCTGTTGTTTGTATTGTTTTAGTATATGTTTTATTGGTATTTGGCGTATGCTGACGTACTAACAACGTCTTGTGTTTAACTGCCGTTTTAACAGCAACAAATACAACAGCAAAAACATCACAGTTATAAACGTACGGAGAAACAATCACAAATCCATGCACTATGTTTATTGAAACTATATTTTAATTAGGAGGGTGTGTGTGTGCTGAAGTGGTCGTGTTTTGATACAAGATACAAGAAAAAATATTTCACGTCGGATATACATTAACTACAACACTAGCTCGCAGAACTGTTTGTCGACAAAATGGCAATCAAATAACATATGAAGAATGAAGCACAAAACATGGACGATAAAAAACAAGTTCATTCAAATAAGATTTAAAAAATTAGAATTAGCAAAATAGGCATATAATAATATCATATTAACTGATTATATATACATCGATTCTAAATAAATAGCACATTATAAACACATGAGAAAATTAAAATTGTAACTGTTCACTAGAATTTGTTTATGAAAACAATTATAACAAGATTATTCAGATTATGTGCTTATATCTGATTTTAATATTGGAAAAATATTTGGATCTGAAATCCAAAAATGCCAACAATATTATAATACAATATTATAGTGTGTGTGGAAGTTGACCGGCAACTAAATACAACCGTTAGGATAGCCCTCAGCTTGTTTCAAGCATGATTCTTATTGTATTGACGCCTTCACAAAAACAGATAATTGATCAATCAATATACTTTTTTTGCTAACTTGAAAAAAACAAAGATATTAAAACCTTACACAACTAGCTGCTGGTTTCTTCACTGTCGGAGAACAGACCTGGGCTTGATTCATATTCATTTATTTTACGTGTTTCCAAACCGAAATTAGTTAATAGTTATTCGATAAAACTATAACTTTAAGGCGCATATAACTATAAGGCACGGTTGAAAATGAAACAAAAACTGTCTGCTTCCACAGGGGTGCGTCTGAATCCAGATTATCGTATGCTGGGCGTCAGGTCCCTGTGGTGCTGGCCACTTTCCGACCGTCTGTTTTGCACGCAAGAAAATAAGTGTTTTACAAGTGAAAAGCTTTACAAGCATATTATAATAACATGTTCATATGAACTGAATCTCTTCAAACCTATAGAAAATGTTAACTTTAGATGACTGTAATCATAACTAGGGGTAACCTAAAACATTGTTGACTCTCGAGAGGTTTTCGGTGGCTCCCGTATGCGTTCGAGTTATCGCAAAAAACAAAAACAAAAGTATGTATAATCTGTTCTCATTAGATTATGAAGAAAAAACTTATCAGATCTTAGCATTTTTAGAATACAATGGAAACTACTGGGACAAATCCAATTGCCAACACATAAACTTAGATAATTATAAGGCACACATCATATGAATAGCATACACTGAACGAAAGACAGACAACACAATTTTCTAACAAAACATAATAGTTTAGAGAGTTCGGAAAAGCCATTGACCCGAATTTCATTATGTGTTTTGTAATGGCACCAGGAAACATACTTATGCAGTTAGCTTAATTCTATGACGTTATGTTTCTTTGTAAAAAAGGATGTATCTATCCATCACCAAAAGACAAGTCATCCCTGATATTGCTTAATGCATTTATTTTAATGGTTTCCAAACATTTCTCCGAGACCTTCAAATGCAACGTAGTATAATGACCGACGCAATGGATTGGAGTTATTTAATCAGACAACTTCACAAACAAGTTCATTTCGCCGCCAAATTTGTTCATCACTTTATATTACGAGAATATTGTAGTACAATACATGTTGATGATATGTTTTCTATGTTTCTGGTGATTAACACATTGAAATACATAGATTGTAATCGATCTTATGTTGCTGTACTTTTAGTTTATACTTTACATAATTTACCTTTTCTTTGAAGAAACTAAACTCTTTCTTAAATCAAGCACGATACCGCTTCTTGTGTAGAAACATTACAGTGGTGCATTTTGAGAGTAGATTATTCGATAACGATTCCATACATCCTTAAGTTCTTGGTTTAGCGGCAGATTCTTATACAACTTAACCACTCTCACTCTCTAATGTATTCCTATTTGAGAATCCGGTTTACATGAACTCTACCTCACAAGTGTCCAAACATTTCTCAAAAAAGAGAGAGTATAACCCTCTGAGCTTAATCGGAGTCAGCATCGACGAGAAAAAAAACACATTATTAAGAAAATCCACTTTTATACACTTGTAAATTTACTTTAAGGGTACAGCCATAACCTCAAATCAAATAATCCGTACCATTCAAGGCCCGGTCGAATGCTTGACAGAGAAAACTGATTTATCGCATCCAGTTATATGTTTAATTAATCACGACAACATTTCCAAAGCCATTAATTTCAAGAACAGAAATGATCTACGACCCAATCACAAAGCTCCAATTTATAATTCTATTTTTGATTCTAGTCAGTTCTCCGGATTGATTATGAAAGCCACAAATGTCACAAAAACATATACAACCTTGATAATGGATTATTGCACAATGGTCAAGACTAAATGTCAAAAGTTAATATCGATTGTGACGAATTATTTTGAAAAGACCAAAGTAACAAATTCCGAGGTTAAAGTACATGTCGCAATAGGTTAAAACTATAGTTATTAGCTCAAATTTACACAAAAAGTAAGGCTTTTACAACCATTTGTGCAATGTCATTGATCAATTAAAGATTAACTAAGATACTTGAAAGTTTGTGTTTTAATCGATGACTTTCTTACCAATGAACATCAGCTTTTTCACGAAATGAATTTTTGAAACCCTTTTAACTAAGCGTTATAATTATGCATTTTCAAAATGTTCCCTACGTACACTTTGGTTTGGCAAATTGTGAATGGAGTAGCATATTTGAGGTAAGATATAGACTAAAACAGTCTAGTCTAAGGCTGATCACATTGTCATTGTTTATATACGATGCACACTGAAAACAATTTGCATAAAGCGAGACAAAACGATCATATTAAGCTTAAGTCATAATTTGCATTGCAATTCAAAAAACCTTCGTAATTACAAATTGTCTTATATAATAATGTGTATTTTCTGCCAAAGATACCGGCTGTAAACAAATAATATTATGGGACCTAGGCACATCGTAGGGGAAAGCCGATACATGTACAAGAATAAAATGGTAATCTACAATCACAATATTTTTATCGGTCAAAGTCTTAAATCTCCTGCCACAAGCAGCACGTTATCCTGTCAGTGAGATGGCCATTTTTCACGCACATATACTAATCATTTCTGGCCAGACGAAAATGACAAACCATTATTTAGACGTAAGCTCTGCATACTATCTTCGTAGCTAATCTCAGAAATGTCAAAGCTGAAATTATGCTGCATACGTGATTTTGATGACGCTCATATTTGTGATTTGACCTCAAGTAAATCACACATACAGAGCAAAGACAACTTCAAATCCTTATGATTTTCTAGAACTATGAGATATATTTTTTTTCAAATGTACTTTTCTTGGATAGACAGAAATAAATACGTTAAACTGTTTACAAACCTGTACACATACATGTAAATGAAAAATAATAGAAAAATTATATTCAATACTAGTGATATTTTATATTTTGCAGGCCATCAATTCGGAAATAACGTTATTATGTGGGGTGGAATATCCTTTCATTTCGAACCCATTTAGTGGAAGTGTAAGGTAGGCTAATAGGACAGCGATATCGAAATGAGATATTGGAGCCAGTTGTTGCACCATTCATCAATGCCAATCCGAACGTCAATATGTTCCAACAGGGCAACGCTAAGTGCCACACCGCTCTCCAATCGAGCATTCATGGGACGTCTTGAAACGCCATGATCGACGGCGTAATCCTCAAAACGCTAATGAGCTTACACGATTTTGTGCAGGAAGAGTGGGAAGCGATACCACAGGAGACGATTAAGACCCTGATTCGCTCAATGCGACGTCGCTGTATTGCAGTTAGAGATGCACATGCTGGACATACCAGATACTATTTACTTGTGAATTGAGTTTTCGCATGATCGTTGTTGCAGCAGCAAAACTCTGCCAGTATTGATAGTTTTCTACAAATGTTATGAAATTTTATTTAAATGGTTGCTAAACATGAAATTAAATATTTCAGAAAAGTGTCATAGAGAAAAGAAATAAAGTGAAAACGTTTCAAGGTATCGTTTCTTTTTTATTGAGTGTATGTTTCAACATGCAAGCACCTAAAGCTAAGTTACGCGTGTGGCTTATAATAGTGTTCACGAGATTCAAACTCAAGAGTTCTTTGCCTACTAAATAAGACATGATGAATTCTTTAAAGCACATGTATTGAGTGTTAAAGTTTCCACATTTCCTTCGATAAATAGTAATGTGAATGAAATTTTTCAAACCTGGACGAATGCTATGCATATTATTGGTATTTTTTCATGTAAAAACAATTGGTTAAACTTTAAGCGTTTCTTAAACAGAATATTGGGAATATATCAATGTGTGCATTGACCTGTCAGTAGTTTTGTTTCTCTATAAATTATTAAAAGTGTGATCGGGTTTCGTGTGAACATTTGACGATCCATTTAGTCACTATGTCTACAAAATTCACTTGCGTGATACAATCGTCATTGACTAAAATCAATCGATTCTCAATACCTATTTATGCTATATGATGACTTTTAGTTGTTTAGTGTAAGATTGTGAACCGGTTCTGGTTTCATTACTTGTGAAGAAAATATGCATGATATATAGATTCATACAAATATGTAGATATTATATTATCTAGGCTTATATTTTATGTTTTCATTGTTTTATTGTTTTATTGTTGATGTTAAAAAAATCATTTCGCTAAATTATTTTTACTAAATTTGCTAATATCATAATATATATGTGTATCATTTACATAAATCAAAGATCATTTCTACTGAACAACACGGTTTTTTTTTACTACTTCAGTTCAATTACAATACCTAATTACCGAAATCCATCTCGAAAATGTCTAGATAAAAATGCATTTTTTTCATGAAAATGTCGTTAAGCACTTATCAGAATTTGTTATTGAATTTACGTTGAAAAAAAAGTAAAAGAAAGCATGGCTTAAAATGATCAATCTATATAAATGACATGTCAGACACGGAGACATATTGCATCTAGTTTAATGCCCTCGTCGTCGCCTACAGCCTGTCAACCATTTGCTTTTAGATCCAAGTTATACAATCAAAGATAACGTCTAAAACGCATGTTAAATAATCCTTGCTACATGCAAACTGTTCTATTGGAATATCAGCTCTTCTGAAATTAGCATTCTTTTTTATAGTTTTATCAGTAAACCTTTTGAACATACAACACCATTTTTAACAAAACAACACGTTTAGGAGAATAACTCTTTAAACGTAAATGAAGGTGTGCTTTGGAAATGAAGTTTCGCTTGAGGCTACATTATTCTCTAGAGCCAACGATGTTCGTTCCTTTTTGCTTAATAAAGTGAATATATATATATTTTTACATAATATTGATTATCCGAAAACCTGCAATTCGAAATCAGTTATATGCAACACAGAGCAAATGGTTGATATTATATTATTCTAAGGCAGATATGTGGTCTGTCAATATAGAAAAAAACTGATGCTCAGATTTTCTTACGATCCAGTTTTATGCATTCCGCATAATTATACGAACGATTAAAAAGGCTATAACAATCTCCCGCTATTTCTGAAATATTTTATCTTTGGATTGTGCACAAAAGACAATTGTGACAATATAATAGATGTCTGCAAGACTGTAGAAAAGACGTGAAATTACTTAATATATCCTTGCAATACCGATATTAGTATTTAGATAAGGAAGAAGTTCACATCTCTTCAATAACTCCAAAAACGCCGAAATTATTATTTCAAAATAACGTAATTTATAATCAATCCATTTGAAAATTCTCCACGCGAATATTTTCAACGTCACTCACATCGTTTTTGCCTTTTCAAAAGAAGTCATAATTCTCTATTTGCGCTATTGTTTCTTCTGAATAATACGTCTGGGAGTATTTGGCTGGTTGAATTTAAGATATCATTTTATGTTTGAATATCGATGATCATTGTTTAATACGATGTTGGTATCTGTATCTAGTTGTAGTTAAAAGCTCTTGCGCGCAGTTGAACGACATTTAAAAACAATATGTTTTGCTGATTTTAGTAAATCTATCACCTTTTTTTCTTTAAATTTGACGTCACTAGAAGACGAGAGGGCTTCAAATAAAAAATGAATAGGAATAACACCTCATAAGCTGCCACACAGACAAAATGCTATTATTGGTGCACAAGCTGTCATTAACACCGGTACAGCTATTTGCCGTTTGACCCATTGTCTGCGTATATGAAAGATAAAACTCCAGTAAAAAGTTTGATTATTATACAGTTATAACATGATATTTTTCGAGGCAGGTTAATGGATAGATTCTTCAAAAATGATGTTACAAATGATATTTCGTAAATCATTCGCCGTTTGACCACAAAACCGTATTTTAACATATCGTAACATTTACGTGAACGTGAACACTTTGTAAATTTGATCAGTATATCCTTCACGTTGTTTTCGATTTAAAACAACCACTACGATGAGTTTGAAATCAAACATGTGTAATGTAATTTTATGCATAATAATATGTACATTACTCTAAAAACAAGATACACGGGCACACACTGTGCTCGGTATCAGTTTCACTTTGGTTCAGGTATTTCGCGAAGCCTATTGTTTCCGCGAAAAGCAAAACAGACGGTATTACAATGCATGGTAAAAATGACTTACTATTAAATTTCTTCAAAGGGTTTTAATTCATTTTCAGAGCAAATCACACTCAACAGTCCCTCTTGGCGATACTTGCATATTTGAAAGGCTAACATGATGGTCAGTTAAAAAAGGAAGCATCCGTATCTAGATTGTGCCGTCATTATATTAGAACAAAAGTTAAATAATTGCAGCCATGTTAATGTCACAAATATCACTCTATTTTGGTTTCATTTATCTCTTTAAGTTAAAATATAGGACTTTTCTACAGGAAATCTATCGCGAAAAATATTTAGACAAATGCAGCGTGTTTTAATCTAATTATTACCTAATCAATCATCATTAATGCGTCCCGAACATTAATTTGACATGAGTAGAAGACATCACAACATGGCTTTATTACCCCTTTCAATGATTAATGAAAATAAATGCCAGACACGGAGAGAACACATCTAGTTAAGTGCCTCTTACAGAAATAAAACTATTTGCTATGAGACCCATGTAAGGTGAACATGCAAACAATGATGACACAATCATTTTATAAATAGATTTATAGATAAATATATAACATCCTTTTCTCTCTTTCAGAGGTAAGATTGCTTAGAATAAAGAATAATTGTATTGCATATTCAGGTATCATAAACTACTTCAGCTGAAATGGTAAATACTATCGTTTATATTAATATAAAGGTTTAGGAAAATTCCTAAAAAGAACTAAAATGAAAACATGCGAAATGTTTTCGAATTCTGTTTCATATTCGGTAATTTTTCTTTTCGTTCAAGCGACGATACATTTGTATCACTTTTATTGTATTCCTTACATTCAGTATAAGAAAAAAAATGGATGATCACTGCGCGACACCATTAATAATATGTAACACAGAGCAATCCCTGCGATACTATCATAAAGAATGATAAAGAAGAGATGTATTATGTCGCGAGAAACAACAGTTAACCACCGATGCCATATCGAGTTTTCTTACAATCCTTTTATTTCATATAGTTATACATATGATGTAGGCTAATTTTATTACACACTTTATTTCCCAACTACTTTGAATTCCGTCTGCTCGCGAAAGACAATTGATGTAATTTTGTAACTATCTAGAAGAGCGCAGATAAAAACACGAATTTATAGAGTAACTTGATACATTCTTGCACTCTATACAGGAACTTATATCAAATAAGAAAACAGTAAAATTCCTCCCAGGATAAAATTACCCACGGATGTCTGGCTTCCTTGGTCAAATGTTCAAATATATCATCAACCGAAATCTGGCCTCTTGGGTCTTAAGTGCACATATCTAGTGAGCATAGACGTTATTGAACGACATCTCTTGTTGACACCTTTGAAATACTCATCCGAACAATATTTTGAAGATATCCATGCGGTTGTCCTGTGTGACCATTTGCATCAGTTCAATTTAGTTCGCATAGTTTTCGAGCACCATATAAAGTGCTTGTATATACTTTTATCCCTCAGCATGTGATATTTACACTGTCTCGTTACATAGAAGTACCTTACACAAACAAGTACCGTTAATACATATAACACCATAAAAAACAAAACAAACAACATCCAATGATAGTCAATTCACTGCTGTTGGTCTGGCACCGATATATCTTCCTCTCAAAAGGAAATCGCTAACATTCATTCTCGTTACCTTTATTACACTCTGATGGCTGGTGCCGCTCCATCCATCTGTGTTTCTTGTAAGGATGTTTGAATGAAGATGAACATAACAGTTTCTTAGTTAAATAAACATAAGCTTACATGGTACTGCAGTGTGTGCTTTCATCCTGACCAACTTCGGGCCGAGCACCATTCCCAATGCTTTTACATATACATTTGCCCACAAGTGAAAATGTAATTCGCAATATCTTTAGCATTATTTTTCCTTTTCTGTCTATGGTGTATAGCTCTATTTTTCATTTCTAGACAAAATTGAAATTCTTGTCAAAATGACGATTTATTACCCATATAAATACCCTAACTACATTTTCAAAATGGTGGAATTTTTTTGTTTCATGCCCCAATGTTAATCGTACATTTGGTCTGTGGACAAAGAAGTCGTACGAGAATTGATATAAAGCCATGTCTGACCTCGTGTATAAAATTTAAATAATTCTTGTTCATATACAATATCCTATAACCCTTCATATTGTTCAGCCTTGGTCTGGAATAATACATCGTCGCCGTGGTAGTGAACATTGTAGTATTAGCATACATTTGAATGCATAATTTGCTTGAAAATTGGTTGAGAATGGAAATAGACGAAATAAACTACTTTTTTGACATTTAGAAAGGGCGTCCAAGCTATTGCTTTTAAAACACTTGCCTTGTCTGACAAATGATAAGTGAATTAGGCATTGTTATTTTGCTAAAACAAGACAATACATATCAGAATTATATCGCATTGAAACCAAGAAACTTTTAAGCCTAAAAGTTCCATGTCCAAAGGAAGGAAACATCTTTGAACTTGAAAACAAGACGCTCTGAGGATTGCAAACGACCAAAGCCAATTGATTAATCACATCATTTATAGAACACCTGTGGTACTTCAACGGCGTTATCTTCAACATTATATCACAAACTGCAGACGTCACAATTATTCTTGACAATGAAATTACAAGGAACTATGGAACCAATCTCTGTATTTATAATTTGATATGAATTGTCTCGAAACGTTAAGGTTTCGAAAGCTTTGATTAAACATTATTAAACGTTCAGGTGGTTAGGTGTTACCATCTAAAGTTTAATTTACAACACTCCTGAATGTTCAACCACCGCAGGTTCTTTTCTACTTTTATATGTATCTGTCTCAGACTCTAGATTTTTTAGACTCGGTAGTTTTTACTTCCTTTTTATTGACATAGCAAACGCTGTTACCCATTTCCCTTAACATTTACGAATGACGATATTTTGATATTCGTTAATGTTTCTTGCTGTATACCGTAATGTATCTCGTTTTTTGCGGTTTGTTTGACCCTGATACTCGTGCCTCTTATCTTGTTTAAATTTCACGTTTGCTGAATAGTCCCTGTTGTTTCCATTATGTTGTTGATGTTTGACGAATGCGTACATTATCATTATTCCATGCGCTTTGTTTTTCAAACTATATTTCAATTGTATTTGGTGGGAGTCTAATGTGGTCGTATACGCAAGTTGTCCGGCCACTACAGGTGACCGAAAGGATAGGGTCCGCTGTAGTAAATTAAAATTGTTACCTAAACAGTCTTTTAATCGAACATTTTTAAACGTTTTAACATTCTTGGTATTTGAAAGGAATTATGACCAAAGTAGGACTAGTTTTAGCACTTAAACAAACCGCCTACACATTTAAGTGGTCTCTAACTCGTTTGTCAAAGATTATTACAAATACTTGTCTCAAGCATTATTAATATCATTGTTTTGATGCCTTTGCAAATAAGCCAAGATAATTTATCAATCAGTATACATTTTGTCTAACTATTACCAAAACAAAAAAACATACCTACTTTTATACAACGGGCTGCTGGTTTCTTCACTGTCGGAAAACAGATCCGTGATTCATTCACTTTACAAGTTTCCAAACACAGAATAAGTTATAACAACTAGGCACATTTGAAAATGAAAAAAAAATGCTTGCTCCTACCCGGAGTGCTTTTGCGTCCAGATACTCGTCTGTTGGGCGCCAGGTCTCTGTGGTGCTGCTCATTTTTCTCCGACCGTCTGTTCGTGCACGCCTACAAAGAAAATGAATGATTTACAACTGGAAATAATTACGAGTATTCTTTAATAACATGTTCATGTTAACTGTCTCTCTTCAAACTATGGCAAATGTTTACTTTAGATGGCTTAAATCAGTAGCGGTAACTTAAAACATTGATGACTCTCGCGAATATTTCGGCGGCTGCCGTTTGTTATCGAGTTAGCACCAGTATAGGATAGATATATTGAAAAATATTATATTTGCTTCAAGGAATACTCTATGAAAAAAACGCCAATAAAATGTCATTTCCAAACAATTGTAGGACATATTTCCAAACATAAGAAACGCATTCGTAAAAAAACAAAAAAAAAAACAATCGAAAACCAGTTAAACGAAAAGCATGACTATTGATTTCAGTGTCATTATTATTTTGTTAAGAAATATGTTCTTATCGTATACAAAGCCACTGGTGTTGCGATGTAGTCGTGCAATGCGTTGATAGCTTTTCAGAGATTACTTACTAGCTGAAACCATATTCATGCCCTGAGCATATAGAGTACATAATCATGCCATGTACTTTTAAATAAAAGTGCACCTTCGTGAATTAACGAACAAACTAACGAAAAAAACGAACGAAAAAAACCCCGAACGAATTTAGTAATTAAAGAACGAACGAAATGCGAAAACTCAAAACGAAACGAACGAAAGAATGGGTTCATAAAGATTTCTTTATTGGCTTGGTTTACTATTTGAATTAATGCGGATTTAATCAAACACGTTCAAATGCCTCCTTGAGGAAAAAAATAATTGACGGAGCAAGTGAGTACATAAGATGATAAACCTGTAATTAAATTCCGAAATTAAAAATAAAAACATTGGTATTTCGACAAGGGTGGGGCTGCTTTCACCTTTGAAAGGCCACGTGAGTTCCTCGAGTGGTACACGTCGGACTAGAGCGTAAACGTAGCCCTCCTGGCCATAGATGAGCACGACATATCCGAAGAAATCACACAAAGAGTGGTCAGCATAAGCAACTGTAAACAAAAGAAGCGTATTCACAGAGCGGTTAGCAGAGGCTTCTGGAGACAAACAAAGGCATGTTCATTGATTTTGAATACATACCGCAATTTTGTAATCATTTTCTTGGGCATTCCTCGTGGATTTGCTGTTTGGATCCAGTGACTTTCTTTTTTTAAATCGCTTCGACTTGGGTTGTTCAGACATTTCTTTATTTAGTCAAAGGCTACATAAAATCAATACTCTGATTTTAAAATACTTTTATAAGGGCCTTGCGAATTGTGCAATAATTATGATTTTGGAAAGTGTGAATCATACATAAAAATTATATTGTTATAGAAATATGCGTTTATATACATTGTTTGCATAAGATCAAAGAGAAAAAACTATTTCATTGCAGTTTTAGGCGTTTTAAAAATACAATGGAAGTACCCAGTAGCCAAAACATTAAAAAAGATTTTTTTTTGTTAAGCAGCATAACATACACCTGTCGAGAGATAGACGAGACAACTCTCTTAACAACACCAACAAGTCTAAGAAGTTCGGAAAGGCCATTGGCCTCAGTTTTATTATGTGTTTAATAATGTCACCAGAAAACATACATATGCAGTTAAGACAGTTTTTTGACGTAATGTTTCTTTGTATTAAAGTATGTATTAAATAATCCATCACCAAAAGCCAAGTTCATCCCAGATATTGTTTTATGGGTTGTATGTATATGGCTTCCCAACATTTCTTAGGGATATTCAAAGGCAACGCAATACAATGACCGACGCTATTGGTTGTTGTTATCTCATCTGACAACATCACAAACATGTCCTCTACGCCGCCAAATTTGTTGAACATCAAACTATAATCCGAGTAGATAGAATTGCAAAAATCCATATGATGATGAATATTTTCGATGTTTCTCGCGATTTTTAGCAAATATCCGTTTTATACTTCTTTGATCAGAATTGAAAGAGCTGTTTTGATCGGAATGCCCTTGTTGACACAGATGCTCAGAAATGGTTAAATTATTCTAAAACTCAGGATGATTTTTTCATTAAGATGGTTTCAGATAGTTCTGATTCCATTAGCGAGGCTGCTTGAAGAAAGAAGGAAGAAAAATGCATTTTTGTCGTCAAGCGATGGGTTGAGAACGGTGATATAATGTTATTTGTAGACAGAAGTTGTCAGTTTGCGGACAAAGATCTTAGATATTTCTCTTCTTTAAAATGTTTGAATTCTCACATTTGTGTTTGAAAGGACCTAAAGCAATTCACTTAAAAGGCATAGAAGCTTTGTTGTTAAGTTTCTCTTCCTGAACCATTAAATTTGGTTTATATTCTTAAATGAATGTTATGATTTCCAGTTTATAAATTAGTGAAAAGAAAAAAAATCAGGAATAATTTATATCCAACTAGCTTAGAATTGTCTGTTTGTTTAGCCATTTCCCCCCGCCGTAATAGTTTTTATTATTTATTTACTCATAAATGTGAATTAACAGAGCTAAGTTATAGTTGCTGTACCCGCCACCCGAATAAATGAATTATACACGAGCTGATAGAGCAAGTTATGTAGTAATAGTTGCTGTACCCGCAACCCGACTAAATGAATTATACACGAGCTGATAGAATAAGTTGTGTAGTAATAGTTGCTGTACCCGCAACCCGACTAAATGAATTATACACGAGCTGATAGAGTAAGATATGTAGTAATAGTTGCTGTACCCGCCACCCGACTAAATGAATTATACACGAGCTGATAGAGCAAGTTGTGTAGTAATAGTTTCTGTACCTGCGTCCCGACTAAATGAATTATACACGAGCTGATAGAGTAAGTTATGTAGTAATAGTTGGTGTACCCGCCACCCGACTAAATGAATTATACACGAGCTGATAGAGCAAATTGTGAAGTAAAGTTGGTGTACCCGCAATCCGACTAAATGAATTATACACGAGCTGATAGAGCAAGTTGTGAAGTAATAGTTGGTGTACCCGCCACCCGACTAAATGAATTATACACGAGCTGATAGAGTAAGTTGTGTAGTAATAGTTTCTGTACCTGCCACCCGACTAAATGAATTATACAAGAGCTGATAGAGTAAGTTATGTAGTAATAGTTGGTGTACCCGCCACCCGACTAAATGAATTATACACGAGCTGATAGCGCAAATTGTGAAGTAAAGTTGGTGTACCCGCCACCCGACTAAATGAATTATACACGAGCTGATAGAGTAAGTTATGTAGTAATAGTTGGTGTACCCGCAACCCGACTAAATGAATTATACACGAGCTGAAAGAGTAAGTTGTGAAGTAATAGTTGGTGTATCCGCTATCCGACTAAATGAATTATACACGAGCTGATAGAGTAAGTTGTGAAGTTGTGAAGTTATAGTCGGTGTACCCGCTACCCGGCTAAATGAATTATACACGAATTGATAGATCGAATTGCATAGTTTTAATAATTTCAAACATTTTTTTAGTAACTGTTCTGTACAATGTATAACGGATTATCTTCTGGTATTAGCTCAAGGTCATCAACGAAAAGGGCAAATAGGATCGGATACATTTTCTCCCCTTGCTAAAGGCCGACAGCAGAATCAAAATATACGGACAGCGAAATACATTCAATACATGATTTCTCATTTGCATACATATTCTTAACAATTCTAATCATCTTCCCATCACCTCATGATCCATATAACTCAAACCAGAGGCCTTTCAACTTACACTGTCGAAATCAAGTTTTATATCAATAAAGGCACACTACAATCTTTGTTTTAATTTTAACAGTTTTTGCACTATTGTATTGAAAATAAAAATAGCACTGGTAGTATATTACTTTATGGGATTCCCTCATGTTTTTGAACTAAAATCTTGTTTCTCGCGAAAATGCATCTGAAAAAGTAATATTATGAATATTTTTTGATACCGAAATAACAGAATAAATACAATTCAAATATAACAGCTTGGATTAAGTAGGGAGCTAACCCATGCCCGGTACAATTAAATACAAAAATAATTCTGCGACAAGACCGCTCAACCACAAAGACCATTACATAGGCTGAGGGTTAATTTTACCTTTAAGCCTTTTGTTGAAAAGTGTTACTAACGATATTCAAAATCGTTGACTTCAAAGACAAAATTTGAGCAAATAACAACATTTGTTGAAAGGTTCCAGCCGTCAGGGGTTCCAATTTAAGACTCCTTATGATTTACCACACTTTATTTCGTCATGTGTTTTTTTTTACAAAACATGAGCGAGTGACTTAAACGATAAACGCATGCCGCCACATTATACTGCACACATTTTACATATAATTGAGCAATATATGTTGGATTTCTGATGGAGTTCGCTTTGGTTAAAATCTGTTTACATAATTAAACTCAACCTCACAAGTGTCCAAACAGTTATCGAAAATAGAAAGTATAAACCTCTCAGCTTAATCGGAGCCAGCATCAACGAGAAGAAAACACAATATAAAGCAAAAACTCTTTTATACACTTGTTATTTTATTTTAAGGGTGCAGCCATAGCCCTAATTAAAAAATCCGTAGCATTCAAGGCCCGGTCGATAGCTTGAATGAGAAAACTGATTTATCGACCCCATTTATATGTTCAATCAATACCGACAACATATCCAAAGCCATTTATTTCAAGAACAGAAATGATCTACGACCCTGTCACAAAGTCAATTTATTATTCTTTTTGATTCTTGTCAATTCTTGGGATTGCTTATGCAAGACATAAATGTCACTTGCACATATACAACCATGATATTGGATTATTGCACTCTTATTAAGACTAAATGACAATATCGATTATGACGGATAGACAGAGCTTTGTATTTAAAATATCACAGTAACGAATTCCGAGGTTAAAGTACATGTCGCAATAGATTATAGTTATAGTCATTAGCTCAATTGTACACAAAACGTAAGGCTTTTACAACCATTTGTGCAATGTCATTGAACAATTAAAGATCAACTAAGATACTTGTAAGTATGTGTTTTAATGTATCGATGACTTTCTTACCAATGGACACCAGGTGTTTTTTTACGAAATGATTTTTTGAAACCCCTTTTAACTAAGCGTAATAATTATGCATTTTAAAAATATTCGATACGTACATTGTGTACGTAAACATTAGTAATTTTAGATTTTGATGTATGGAGTAAACTAGTACATTTTAGGCCAGATATAGACTAAAACAATCAAGTCTCAGAATGACCGCATTGTCAGTGTTTACATACCATGCACACTCAAAACAATTTGCATAAAGCAAGACAATACGATCAAATTAAGCTTAAGTCATTTTTTGCATTGATGTAAAAAAAACTTAAGAATACTAATTGTCTTATATAATTGTCTTAATATTGTCTTATACAGTCTGTATTGCATTTCGTTGTTGAAGGATAATAGTTTCCCATTTGTATTTACAACATTGCTTTGAAGTGAGTGTATTTTCTTTGTTTACAAACGAACAAAATTGACAATTTAACTGGAAGTATGTATTTTCTGCTTAATTCCTTATTTCGTTGATCACAAAATTGATAATGTGTATTTTCTGTCAAAGATACTGGATGTAAACACATATTATAATGAGAAACCATTATTACTACATTAGCTCTGCAAATTATCTTCGAAGCTAATCTCGGAAATGTCGAAACTATAATAATGCTGCTCACGTGACAATCGTGCTTACATCTAGTTTAAATGAAAACGTATCCACATAAAAAGACTAAACCCTCTTTGTAGACTTGAAAAACTGTTGTCGACATAATGTTTTTAACGTGATATTTTAAAAGAAATATCGACATCGTTATGTAGTCATCAAGTTGACATAACTTTAACGATATGTCCTGTTACTACTCGCTTAGTCGACGTTAAACAATTTAACAAAACTACATGATGACATCGTAAGGAAATATAACTCCTGTTTACAACATTCTGTTAAAATGTTAATAACAGCTCCTTTATAATTAACACTCTTTTTATAATTAGATTTCTTTTTAAATACATTTCATTATTTTCTCCTTGAAAGAGGTGAGATTGCTTATTGTGAAGGAATATTGTCGAAAATAGAATTGCGAATAAATCATTTGAAATTATTTTTGCACAAAGTATTAACCTTTTGAATACAAACAACACGTTAAAGATAATTTCTAGGAAAACTCGAATGAAGATATGCTTCGGGATTGACGAATTCTCTTTAAGGGTAACGTTATTTTGGATTTAACGAAGTTGGATTCTATTTATGGGTTTAAAAGTGACGATACGTGTTTTCACTTAACATTAATTATTTGAAAGACAGTTATTCAAAATTAAGTACATGTACCACAGACCAGCAAACAATTTTTAGATGTAATACTATAATAAAGTAGATATACTTATGTCAATATGAAACAACAGCTAATCAGTTTTTCTTGCTATCCTGTTTAATGCATTCACATTATAATATGTAAGATTAAGGAAAAAGGCTACAGCTTTCCATTATTTCTGAATTATTTCTTTGCTTTGCACACGAAATATACTTCGGGCAATAATATGGTATGGTTGTATGCAAGACTAGTAGGAGTGTAAATTTGTAAAATTACTTAATACATTCTTGCAATCAATATTTAATAATTAATTTCTGAAATAGTACAATTCTTAGGTACCTTACACAAATATAGTACTGTTAAAAGAGGTTAAAATTTTAGTAAATACATCTAATGAAAAGGTTTCACTGTTGTTGGAGTGGCATCGATATATCTACCTCTTTGCAAAAGCCAATCGTTTTGCATTTCTTTCTCGTTGCCTTTATTGCACATTGAATGTCGGTGCCGCTCCATCCATTTTTGTTTCTAGGTGGTATTCTTGAATGAAGATGAACAAAACAGTTCCTTGTTACATAGACATAAGTTCACGTGGTGTCCCCATTAGGGGGTTTATTCTAATCTTATTGGGGCCGAGCACTATTCCCAAGCCTAAACATGACCATTTTCTCCCAAAAGTGTTCATGTTATTCGGAATATCTGTTTAAAAGTTTTTTTTATTTTAATTTCAGCCAAAAATATGACATCAAACTGTTTTTCATATCGAAGGGTGTTTTCTGAAAGAAACCAATTTTATAGCATACTTTAATCGTTTCTGTCTATTTTATATATTATTATTGTTCATTTCTAGGCATTGAAATTCTAGACACAGTGAATCCATTATAAGAACAGCCTTTAATTGCGCATTTTGTCTGAGGAGAAAGAAGGCGTATCATGTACGAGAATTGATAAAAAGCCATGTATGACCTCATGTATAAATAATTCATGTTGATATACAGTGTCCCTTAACCCTTCATATTGTTCAGTCTTGTTCTGGAATGCAAATAATACATCGTCGCTTCGGTAGAAAACATGGTAGAATTAAAATATATATGAATGCATAATTTGCTCGGAAATACGTCGGGAATGCAAAGTGGAAAAGGGATTTTTGTGACATTCTAAAAGGGCCTCTCAGCAAATTAATTATTCATTCAATGGCTTTTAAATCACTTCCCTTGTCTGACAAATGATATGTGAATTACAAAAAACAAGATTTTGCTAAACTAATAATATCTATATTAGACTTAGATTTAATTAAGACCTAGTGAGTTTTCAAGCTATAAAAGATAAAATAACGTTGAATTTGGAAACAACACGCTCTGAAGATTGCAAAAGACCCAAGCGAATAGATTTATCAAATAATTTTCAGAACGCCTGTGGTACTTTAAGCATGTTAGCATGCGCATTATATCACAAACTTCAGACATCACAATCATTCTTGACAATTAAATTACCCGAAACCATGCATCAAATCTCTGTTTTAAAAATAACATGAATTGTCTCGAAATGGCAAAGTTTTCGAATAGAAAGCTTTGCTTAAACATTATTAAACATTTGTTGAGGCCTCCTGTGTCTTCTGTTTACAAGCAATGAAGTTATGAAGCATTTAAATTACGTTTCCTCGATAATCTTTTTCAGTTCTTTTCTCCCAATCCCGGTAACTTGATCCAAATATTTGGCCATGCTGGACATCTTAATCTTTCTCACGGAACTACTTTTTGGTTTCTCCACGCATATAAGAATTCCAGTGAAAAATATATTTTACTTTGTTTAGTTTAAATGCGTTTGGAAAAGTATCTGCCATGGCCGTTCGTGTAAGATAAGTTCATCCCAACCCTAGCGTAAGGTGTTCTGTATCTTCAAAGAAAACTACGTTCGGGTTGGGATGAACCTATGTTTAACTCGCGGTCAAGGAAGATACTTATGATCTGTCGCACAACAGGTTAACAACTGATCTACAACTTAAATTTGGAAAAAAGGTTGTGTCGTGTTTGGCTACGAATAATGCTGTTGTAGACCTTTTCGTAGCGTTTTAAATGTTCCAAAAGAAATCAGCCTTGTACGATTTTGGGGTCATCTGAGACTCTCAGAAACGTATGAATTTTCCATACTATCATACGTTTAATTCACAACAATGCTGTTTAACCCCCGTAGGAGATTTTACCTTGACCCATGCAAGTCCCATGTATCTGTTTTAGACTCTTGATTTTAAGACCCAGTAGTTTTTACTTAGTTTTACATTGACATCGCGAAGGCTGTTACCGTTATCATTAACATTTACCCATGACGAATGACGACGTTTTGATATTTGTGTTATATTTGTTGCCGAGTAGTTTTATGCGTCTCTTTTGTTCGGTGTGCATTTGACCCTTACTCTCGTGCCTTGAAATCTTGGTTTAATCTTAACACTTAACCAATCCGCCTTCAAATATTCAAGTGTTCTCTTACCCGTTTGGCAAAGATTGCAATTACTTTGGTCAAGCATGATTCATATCTTTGTTAAGATGCCTTCAAAAATTACTTTTATACAACTGCAATGTCGGAGAACATGCCCGAGATTTATATTCATCACTTTACATGTTTTAAAACTAGATATAAATTATTTGATATAACTACAATGCATGGCTGAAAATGAAAAATAAATATCTGCTGCTACAGGGGCTCGTCTGCATCTAGATTCTCGTCTACTGGTCTTCAGGTCCCTGTGGTGCAGGCATTTTATTCCGACCGCCTTGTCGTTCACGTCTGCAAAGACAATAAGTGTTTACCAAACTGAAAATCTAAAAATAACTGTCTCTCTTCATGACAAATAGATACTCAGAGATGACTGAAATCATAACTAGTGGTAACTCAAAACATTGATGACTCTCGAAAGGTCTTCAGTGGCTCCAGTATGTTTTCCAGTTATCACCAGTTTACTTTTCCTACAGGTTAAATAAAATTGTAAGAATATATTTGCTACATAGTAAATTATATGATGGAACGGAAATAATATGTATATTTGAAACAAATGTAGAAAATATTTAAAAGAAAAGCATACGTAAACAATGTTTTAAAAAACGGTCGATAATTTAGTCAGTTAAAACGCAAAAAATGATAACTGATTAGTCATTATTATTGTTTACATTTTCAACAAATATGTTTTATTTTCGTGTACAAAGCCATTGGCGGCTAATGGAATAACCTAAATGGATCACAGTTGCTATGTGTCCGTGCAATGCTTTTATAGCTTTAATTTTTACTAGCTGCAAAACCATTTTTCATGCCCTTAGCAAATAGAGTACAAAATCATGCCATGTACTTTTAATGAAATGTGTATGTTTGAACGAATGCATCAATAAAGGAATCCATAAATGAACGAAAAAAACCATCGATAAAAAAACTTACGAATGGACTTGCAAACAAAATATCGAACAAACACACCGAAAATACGAAAACTCGAACGAAGCGAACGAATGAATTGGTTCATAAAGAACTTTTAATTGCCTGATTTACTTATTGATTGCGGACTCGAACAACATCGTTCAAGTAGCTTTCTAAAGAATAATTCAATCGAGGGATCAAGGGTTGGGCACCTGTCCCCTTTGAAAGGCCATGTGAAAGACACCGGTCAGTTTGTACTGTAAAACGTAGCTTTACTAAGCTGAGTACTACATAGCTGAAGCAAACACAGCCAGGTAGGCACGCATAGGCTACTTGAAACAAACAAAGGGTAAGCACAGCGAGGTCAACAGATCCAACTGGAAACAAACTAAGGCATGGTACTAGAAAGTCTTTCTTCTATGAGCCCTATGATTTGTGTTGTCAAGATGTTTCTTTATTTATTCGTAACAGTGAAAATATGATGGCCATTAAAAAGAAACGTATATAAAATCTGTTTTCATTAGATAATGGAAAAAAAGCTTTTTCAGTTCTAAGCGTTTGAAGAACACAGTTGAAAGTACAGGGACAAATCTAGTCGCGAACACATACTATAAGGTTTATTTTAAGGCACACAGCATAGGCATACCATTCACTGAATAAGAGGCAGACAACAAAACTCTCTAACAAAACAGATAAGTTTAAGGAGTTCGGAAAGGCCATTGGCCTGAGTTTCATTTTGTGTTTTGTTATTCCACCAGGAAAGATACTTATGCAGTTAGCCTAATTCTTTGACGTAATGAGTCTTTGTGAATAGGCATGTATCAATCCATCTCCAAAAGCCTAGTATATCCCTGTCATTGCTTTATGTTTTGTATGTAAATGGTTTCGAAACATTTCTTCAAGACCTTCGAAAGCAACGAAGTATGATGACCGACGCAAAAGATTAGTGTCATTTCATCTGACAATATCACAAACAATCCTGTACTCTGAAAAAATGTTGAACATCAGTTTATACTACGAGATGATAGAAGTACAAAAATCCCAAATGCTCGTCATGTTCGATGTTTCGCATTGAAATACATAGATTGTCATAGATCTATTGTTGTTGTGATTTGGTTTTCTGGGTGAATACCTAAATCGAAATAGTACCTCAATATGAAACACCCGTTATAAAAGCGTTTTTTTACGATCTTAATCGGTTTATTTCGAATTTTGATCAATAAAGACGCTTGCCTAGGATACAAGTTCCAAAGAACACGATACTCCGGTACGTATTCCAAATGATGCTATCATTCAAAGTGTTTCATGTTCAAAGGTCAATACATGGCACGCGGGGATATAACGTTCATGCTTAACACAATTACAGCATACTGTACAGTCTGTACTTCTTTACTTAAAACGTCAAATTTTACTGACAAAAAAAAAACAAGCTGGAAATAAAACAAATTATTAATTTACTAGAACAAAACATGTAGCAATAATTTTGAAAGGAATCATAAAAAAACAAAAAAAAAAAACGAATGAAAACTCTTCCATATTTAGGTACTCTGAGACAAAAAAATGGCAGTCCTCGACTGTGCGGTTCATAATGTACTTTTAATGCAGGCTGGTAGTATCTTTAAAAATACCATTTTTATGAACTAATTGGTCTTGAATATTAGTATGTTGGTGGACAATTATTTAGTTGTAGTGTAAGACTCACTAAAAATTGTTAAAAAAAGTGCCGAGTGTTACAAGGTACTCAAACAGTATACTAAATTATTTAGCTTGACTGTAACATAACTAAAACGAAATCAAGCGCAATACCGCTTACTAGATAGAGACATAACACTGGTGTGCATTTTAAGAGGACATTAAAAATGTTAGTTGGTCGCGATATCGAATCCATAAAACTATGAATCCTTGGGTAAAAGGCAAATTCATTATACAACTAAACCACTCTATTTGCAATGAACATGATTTAGGGACTTTAAAATGTAATATCTGGTAATTCAAATGCAGCAACTTCCTTTAAGTTTGATTATACATGAACATTGTTTTGTTTTTCTAGCGAATGTCATTTTTATATTTCTTTGATCAGAATTAATACAATTGTTTTGATCGGAATGCTTTTGTTGACACAGATGCTCAGTAATTGAAAAACTTACCTAATATTCAAGATAAAACATTCATTAAGGTATTAGCCGCGTAATACACACTTTTTTAAAAGCTTTAACCGACAACATAGTTATAATCACGGTACACTATGGGACTTTTATCCAAATTTTGCAGATTTTTTACCGTGAATTAAAAAAGTTATTTATGTTTCATTACACCCACCCCCAACCTCCAAGGGCTACAAAGAGCGACAAGTAAATATTTTGTCTATATTTGAATTGTTTTCGCATTATCAGAGATTATGAAATAAACACAACAGTTTCTGGTAAAATAAACTTCAGTTAACAGAAAACTAAAGTTCAAACGAACACATTATTGATACACATGGAAAAAAATCATTTTGATTGATCTTATGATTCTTCGGAAAAGAGCAGTTTTTCGATGTTTGAAAATATATAGCAGTTTTATAAAATTCATAAAAATAGTAAACTATAAGGCAAGCTGCTGAAATCATTTTAGATATTATCTATGATGTCTATTGAACAATTTAAAAGACAATTTATGATAGTTTACCGTCCAGTTTTGAAGAAAATATACATAATGTCATGTTACCATACATTATTATAGCTAATAAAATGCTTAAAAATCAACCTTTTTCTTGTAAAAATTTATAAAGCTTAATTGGACTTATTCATAAAATGTACTATTTCAAATAAATGAATATTACTTATGATACTAACTTAGAATATAGAGTTTAAAACAAATGAGTGTACTTTTAAACTAAAATATGTGAAGAAACAAGAACACTAAGTGGGCTCGCCCCTCCAAAAATATCAGAGTGAAAGTTCTAAATTAATGTGTTTTTTTTAATATTATAACATGTAAACAATCTCTGTGGGTAATTTGATGTATATCTGTTTTATTTTGTCATCGGAATTCTAACAATTAGTTTTTTTCACAATAATTCTTCACTCTTCAACATTTAAAGTTTGGTCTGTTCCCATGCTTTGTACTTGTAGTGTGTGCACAGATGATAACTACTCAATGCTGAGTCAATGCTGATTTGGTTTTCATGCACCTTCAGGTACTTTACCCATCAAGAATGTTTAGTGCTGTAAAGGAAAAAGTTGTACTTTAAAGCCTTTCTAACTAATTAGTATAGATAATTATACTGCCATACATATACAAAATAAAATATAAACAGTTTAATATTTCTCGACATTATTTTGAAAAAACAACAACAAGCTGATACATACATGTATATATATATATAAAGAAAATTATTAAATTTATCAATAAAATTCATCATCATCATCATCACCATCATCATCATCATCATCATCATCATCATCATCATCATCATCATCATCATCACCACCACCACCACCACTTGACCACCATCACCACCACCACCACCACCACTTGATTATTGAATACAGTAGGTTTATAAAAACAAAAACCAAGTCAAATATGTTTTATGTGAAATACTCACATCATCTCGATCAGATGCGACTGCCTTGTGGATGGACATGGCTGTCAAATCCGTTCTCAAGGATCCAACATAGTATTTAATGCAGGCTGGAATTCTTAATAACCCAGTGTTGTTGACTAAGTAATATTCAGTCGTTTTCCTGCCTGGAAGAAATTAGACTTCTGATAATCAACCAGCAGAAACTACCACCGTAAAATACAAATGCATAAGTATTATACATTCTGCACTAATATCTGTTTTAGCCAAGAGTAAGGGTTGGTAGGCATAAATGTGTAGTTGTTGTGCATATGGTTGATTATGATTCACAACAGTATGGGGTTTTAACGAGACCTACACCAAGCCAATGAATGTCAATAGTGTCCTAGCAGATGCGGCTTCAAGCCCCAAACCACATACAACTTTTTTCACAGGTTAATTTTGAAAATATGCATTTTGTAAACAAATAACGGGTATGTACATGTTAGAAATAGGTCACGTACCAAAACACATCATTTTTAAACAAAATTTTAAGTACATGTAAAATATGAACATGCTGTCTAAACATTTAGCTAATAAAAATGATTTAAGAATTCCAAAGATAAATTAAAAAACAAACGTTTTTGAACACATCAACGTACAAAACTGCTCAAGGATACTTACATTCAGAGCCCTTTGATACGAATATCCCAGTTCCATGCCGATTGTTGACAGTTCGTTTTTTCGAGAGAAAATCTTCTCTTACGCGTATATTTCACTTATAATCCATGTTTTACTGTAATGACTCAAATTGTTAGATGTATCGTAATCAACTGTCAGCGTGTACTTTTAGTGTTTATTTATTTAAAACGTGTATTCATGAGAAAAACATCACAATGTTTCCAAATCCTACGATGTAGAAATTCCATTATTGACCTATGAATAGCCGGGAAATACCTTCTGTTTCTAAAAATAGCAACATCCGGTACAGGCCGAATACGCCCGATGTTCGTCGCGATCTGTTACGGCGAGTGGCGATATATGTCGATGTTACCCGATGTTTCCCGAGTTGTATTACATGGCTAATACCTTAAGATGGTTACAGATAACTCTGATTTCATTAGCTAGGCTGCTTAAAGATACCAGGAAGGGAAACGCATTTTGACGGCGAGCCAAGGGTTGGTAGCGATAACATATTTATATTGGATGTAGACAGTTAGAGGTTGCTAGTTTACGGAAGAAAATGTTAGGTTTTTCTCTTTATCAAAATGTTTCAATTCTCATTTACATAATTTGGTTGGAAAGTTTAAGGACCCAAAGGAATGTATTAAAATAGCATTATATTTGTAGGTTAGTTTGTCTTTCTGTACAATAATAATGGTTTGATATCGTAAGATTTGAGTAAACATTATTGTTTAATTATTGTATTTTGCAGCCGTAGTCACGGTGCGTTGATGCAGACGACAGCAGAAACTCATTATAAAGCATTTTATCATATACTTTTCCGTCTAAATAATTGAACCAGTAAAGTAATACGGATTTATTTTTGGTGGCCATATTTTATATGTTTAAAAATGCAATATTTTAGATGCAAATTTAACTTCTACTTATACATCAAACCTTTCAAAATGAAACCACAGCAGTCAGATTGAGGTCACTAGGCGTTCTTAATGCATATACTTGTACCTTGACCACTTGCATTACAATACCATCTTCAAGTTGTTAATCTGGGATTGATTCCAATCATAAAGTGAATGTTTTTCTAAAAGGTCTTAAGATAGCAACTTTCAGCAATTATTTCGAAATTGCTATTGAATAAGTAAGTGTTTTCAAGTAGCTTACTGTTAAAATTCTTGATGTTTAAGCTACACTGGGAAGACTTTGAGTATACGTAGTATTTGAAACAATTTTTGACGAGAATTTCTTATGTTATTTCTATATATAGATTGGTAAGATATCTTCATAGTTTTCGATTTTTTTCCAAAATTTATGTAATGATTTCCATTTTTTGAAAACTAATGTAAAGACTTGCATATCAAGAAGTTTCAGGAAATAAATGATATCCAATTAGTGTCCTTTAACCCCCCCCCCCTGTCTCGTAAATTGACACTGATGCAAATAAATTTAAAGACGACGCAATATCTTCGCTAGACTTTAAAGGCGATTGCTTGCCGCGAAGAGGGCACTTAACTCCCTAGGATTACGACATAAAAATATTGTATTCAGCCGATTGAGCCTTGACGGATATTAGCTGGTAGCACTAAAGAGGGCAGTCTGTCCTTCTTTACAAATGTTTTCTTTCTCTAAATGTTTCCACTCTATGGTAGGCTCTAAAATCACAAGGTTATCGTATACCTCACCAACCGTTATTGGTAATTCACTCTTTTTGGCATTTAATATGAATTTTGAGCCATATATGGACGTGCAGTCCACCATAATTTCCAATAGAAAACCGTAATTTGCCGGGACAATAAATTTGCTCGAGAAAGTCAAATGTAGGTACAGAATCAGGTTTCGGCCGGCTGATATTTCCGTTATTCATGAAACGATTGGTGTCAATCTATTATCTACTTCATAACTGCAGGTGTTGACCTGAAAATTAAGATTTAAAGGGCAGGCCTAGGATTTGACGTTTGAGGGAGCGTAACTTTGAGGCGTAAATGTTGACTGGATGGTTTAGGGGTTCTCATCTAAGAATATCTTGTCCAAAATGGTGCATTTTGGGTGTATTTTATTACTTTGTTTCCTCCAACGTCAACATTGAAATAAAAAGGAAAACTTGGAAGATTTGGGGGATAGGCTCCTAATGTGCCTCCCCTTGGAATCGCTAGTGGATTTGTCTGTGTATAATCTAACCATCCCCCTCCGCCGTGATAGTGTATTCATTTCTTTAATTGTTAATGTGAATTAACAGAGCTAAGTTATCGTTGCTGTACCCGCTTTCCGATTAAATGAATTATACACGAGCGTATAAAGCAAGTTTTGTAGTAATATTTGCTGGCCTCGAATCCAAACTAAATGAATTATACACGAGTTAAAAGAGCGAGTTGTAAAGCAATAGTTGCTGCACTCGCTACCCAACTAAATGAATTATACACGAGTTGAAAGAGCGAGTTGTATAGCAATAGTTACTGCACTCGCTACCCCACTAAATGAATTATACACGAGTTGAAAGAGCGAGTTGTATAGTAATAGTTGCTGCACTCGCTACCCGCTTAAAGGAATTATACACGAGTTGAAAGAGCGAGTTGTATAGCAATAGTTGCTGCACTCGCTACCCGGCTAAATTTATTAAACACGAGTTGAAAGAGCGAGTTGTATAGTCATAGTTGCTGCACTCGCTGCCCGGCTAAATTAATTAAACACGAGTTGAAAGAGCGAGTTGTATAGCAATAGTTGCTTCACTCGCTACCCGCTTAAATGAATTATACACGAGTTGAAAGATCGAGTTGTATAGTAATAGTTGCTGCACTCGCTACCGGGCTAAATTAATTAAACACGAGTTGAAAGAGCGAGTTGTATAGTCATAGTTGCTGCGCTCGCTAACCGACTTAATGAATTAAACACGAGTTGAAAGAGCGAGTTGTATAGAGTAGTTGCTGCAATCGCTATCTGACTTAATGAATTATACATGACGTGGTTGAAGTAACAGTTTTGTATATTGCATAGCGAATTATCTTCTGGAAGGTCATCAACGAAAAGATTAAAAAAAATGGTTGACATAATCGCCACTTGCTTAAGGTCGACAGCAGAATCAAAATATTCGGACAGCGATGTACATTTTACACATGATTTTTCATTTGTAATCATATTCATAACAAAGATAAGCATTTTCCCATCACCTCCTGATCTATATAACTTAAACCAGAGGCCTTTAAACTTACACTATCGAAAGCAAGTTTCATATCAATAAAGGAACAAAACAATCTTTGGTCATCATTTAACACCGCTAGTATATTACTTAAAGGCTCGCTCATGTTTTCGAACCCAATTTTGTTTTTCATGGTATTGCATCTGAAAACGGTTATATTATAATCACTTTTAGAAATTACAGATAAATACAATTAAAGTATAAAAACCTGATTTTAGTTTGGAGCTAATCCAAGTCCGGTTCAATCAAGAAAAAAAATGCAATAAAACCGCTGTCCACAAGGACTCAAACATAAGCTGAGTGATAATTTTACATTAAAGCCTTTTGCTGAAAAACGTAACTTAAACTATTCAAAATCTTCGGAATTTCAAGACAAAATTTGAGCATATATCAACATATGTTGAATGGTTCGAGCCGTCAGTGTTTTAGTTTTAATACTCCTTATGATTTACCACACTTTAATTCATCAATTGCGTTTTTACAAAACATGAGCGAGTGACTTTAACGATAGACACATGAGGCCACAGCATATAACATACAATTTGGCAATACATGTTCGAGTTCTGTTTGAGTTTGCTTTGGGTTAAACATGTACTCTTCCTCACACTTAGAGTCCAACGAGAAGAAAACAGTTTCCAAAGCAAATCCTCTTATATACACTAGTAAATTTACTTGAAGGGTACAGCCAAAACCTTAAAATGAAAACATCCGTAGCATTCAAGGCCCTGTCGATAGCTTGAGAAAACTTATTTATCGCACCAAGTTATCACGACAACATTTCCAAAGCGATTTATTTCAAGAACAGAAATGATCTACCACCCAGTCACAATGAATCAGTTTAATTTTCCCTTTTCATTGTAGTCAAAACTTCGGATTGATTATGCAATGGCACTAATGGGTAAGCCACATATGTCACAAATACAACCATGATAATGGATTATTGCACAATGATCTAGACTAAAAGTCAAAAGTTAATATCGATTGTTACGAATCGACAAAGCTTTATTTTCAAAAGACCATAGCAACGAATTTCCGAAGTTTAAGTACATGTCGCAATATCTTATAGCTATAGTCATTGTTAATTGCTAAGAAAGGCTTTTACATTTTTTATCACTGCATGGACTAATATTTGGATCCACTTATCTTGGGTGGGAGAAATTCTTTTCCCATTTCCTATAATGTGTATTTTCTGTCAAGATACCGTGCGAAATAAATGATAAAACGAGACCTAGTCCAATCCTTTCCAAACAGACGGTGGTAGGGGAAACCCGATCCATGTACGAGTACAAAATGGTAATCTACAGTCGCAATATTTTTATCGGTGAAAATCTTGAATCTCATGCCACAAGCAGCACGTTATCCTGTTAGTGAGTTGGCCATTTCTCACGTAAATTTACTAATCATATCAGGCCAGACGAAAAAGACAAGCCATTATTTCGACATTAGCTCTGCAAGCTATCTTCGTAGCTAATCACGGAAATGTCAACACTGAAATTCTAGATTATGGATGACGTCCTTATTGAGATTTGACCTTATCTTTTCTTTTACTCAAATAATTTACAAAAACTGAGCAAATACAACTTCAAATATTAATGATGTACTAGAATCATCGGATACTATTTTCTCAAATGTAGTTTTCTTGAATAGACAAAAACGTATTGTGTACAAATCGGTGAAAATAAGGGAACACGTATATGTACCATACTTTAGTGCTATCGTTTGTTTTGCAGGCCAGCACTTTAATATCACAATATTATAAACGCGTATAACAATAACATATTTAAATCTTGTCGACTTGTGTTATGTCAACCTAGAGAGTAAAAACACAACACATTGACAAAATTGTGTCTTCTTGTCCACTTATTAAGATACCTACAAACAGTTATATTGAAATATCAAGTCTTCCGTAATTAGCTTTGTTTTTTTGAGCCTTATAAGTAAACCTTTGTACTATTAAACGCCATTTGTAACAACACAAACCATTTTAAGAGTATTACTAGCTAAACGTGGATGAACATGAAAATGAAGTTTTGTTTGAAGATACGCTATTCGTTCTTTTATGCTTAATTAAAGTGAAAATATATGCTTACACTTTATATTCATTATCTAAAAAATTCGAAATAAGTAAAATGAAATACAGACCAAAAAATCTTATTATTAGACTCTTCTAAAGCAGTTATATGTCCTATCAATATGCAACAATGGATAACCAGTTTTTTGTACCGATCCAGTTTGATGCATTTCGCATAATTATACGAACGATTAAGGAAAAGGGCTAAAACAGACTTCCGTTATTTCTAAAATATTTAATCTTTGGTATGTACACGATAGCCAATCGTGCCATTATAATGGATGTTTGCAACACTGTAGTTAAACGTGTAGTTAAAACTATTTTAATATATTCTTGCAAACAATATTGACATTAATTCGCGGATTTTTATACGGTAAAATTAGTTCCAGGAATAATCATCAATTGATAGTTTGCCTTTTGTGTCAGATTTATCCAAAGTGGTAGTTGTCTGCAATCAAAGATGAAGTTAACTCCAAATTTAATCGTCCGTGGATATTTGGCTTCTTGTGTCTAAGGTGTTAACTGTCGACAATAAACAGTAAAAACTTCCAGTAATAACCATCCACGGATATCTGGCTTCTTGTGTATAAAGTGGTGATTGTCTGCAAACTACGGCGAAGTTACTTCCGGGTATAATCATCCAATGATATCTGGCCTCTTTGTTCTGTAATGACAGTCCTCTTGTAACTTCAAGAATACTCATCAACGGCTATCTTTCTGAATTGTACATGTTGTTGTTGTCTCAATCATTCAGTGATGCTACTTCCATGAATAATTATCCACAGATATATGGCTTCTTGGGTCTAAAGTTTTAGTTTTCGCGTTTTACGGTGAGTTTAATTCCTGTAATTTTCACCTACCGATATCTGGCTTCTGGGGTCTGAAGTGTTTATATGTATATTATCATATGAAAGTAACTCATGTCATAATGAGTATTCCGATATATTTAAAGAAAGCTTAGAATGTCTGACTTAAATTTACCTTTCTGTAAGTTCCTCATCCGAGCAAGATTCTCGTATTTCATTGTGTTGCCATAGTTTTTAAGCAGGATGTCACTTCCATGTGTACCTTAAACCCATACATCTTGAACCCTCATGGTGAATAATCTATGTTTATGTTTTGTATGCTTGTATAAGCATTTCGCTTTAACGTTAAAATATATCATAAAGGCAGTTATTGAATCATCGTTGTCACTCCACCATTTGCACACAAAGACAAGGCAATGTCATGGAATTACTGGCCGGGTTAAACATTGGTATATTGTTTCAAATACAGCTATAATGGAATAGTAAGCATACGTTCCATACGGGCTACTATGCGACTTACTGATATTTTTTAATGTTTACTTTCCACTGTCATTAAAGGAATCTGCATTGCAATCAGATATCGAAAAACACATTTTTGTTCGTTTGATCGAGTCAAAGGCAGAACATTTAATATTAAAGCCTGTAAGTTAGTTTTATCATTATATCATTTGACACCACCATATTTCACTTGAAGGTGAATATTTTATATGGTGTGTACATGGACCTTTTCACTTTGTACGGACAAAATTATAAAGATTGAAGGCTTTCCCTTTAGTCAATAATTCCTGGTTGGATTAATCTATTTTGACCGACTTGAGAGAAAAACATATAAATTGATGTACTAGATGAAAAAAATGTTTTAGAACAAACCAGGAATGCATTAGTTTCATTTTATTAGAAATTTATGAACGAATGGTCGTAAATAGTCATGTCATTAATCAGAATAATATCAATTGATTTATGAACGAACTGTCGTAAATAGTCAAATTATTAATCAGTATAATATCAATTGATTTTTCTGATGAGATAATGACACATTTATATATGTTTTCACATCGGTAAATTAAGTGTCATAAGCAAAGCATACACTCATTGTACATGTTCGGTCAACAAACACAATAAGCGCGTTAGGGCCATACACAATGCAACAGTTAGTTTGAAGGACTAACACATAGAAATTTCATTTTTTTTTATTAGTGACGAGATTCAATATTTAGCAAATATGATATATACGTCCTTTGCAAGAAGTGTAGGTGTAATAAGAAGTTGAAAACTTTTAACTATAAGAAATTAAGGGCCACAAGCAAAGCATACACATATTGTACATAATCTCGCCTAACAAACACGATAAGCTCGTTAAACCCGAAGTTCTTTGTTTCTCTCCAAATGTTGGACATATTATTTATCTTCACACACAATTTAAACGTGAAATGTTGCTAAGGTTGGTCTGACGGATAATCGACCAATTGAGATTAACATAAAAAATGTTTTTGTCCACAAACATTTTCTCTTTTCGTTCCTGATACGTGAGTGCATTGCACTCAAACATTTTTATTACGTTTTCAAGTGCCCCGTCTACACCGCGTGATTGATATTTCAATTTATAATCGTTATGAGTTGCCCTTTTCTTTCAAATTCACATACAGGATAGATTGCATAAATATTTAAAAAAACAATAAAAAGTACCATGGAGAACAAGCAGTATAACCTTTTTATTTCGCTGAACACTTTAGACATCATGTTAAAAGCACTTCGCATTAAGACAACGTCAAACTAGGAGGTGGGGTAAACGTTACTGATGTTCTTAGAACATTTATCTTACCCGTTTGCTTTTTGTATTTTATACATTATTGTTGTAAATACTGATCATGTTGAAACAAAAAGGCAATAAACATCAAACTAGGCGGTCAGCAACCATTTACTATCGGTTTCATAACTTAAAATCGCAGTTATGTTGTCTTCGTACAACTGCTTACAACACGAATATTATTTACATAGTGGATGTTCAAACCTTAATGTTTGTGTCAAATATTTAAATAAGAAAGTGTTTCTCATCTCTTGTTTAACTCTGAAAACGCTGAAAAGATTTCAAAATCACGTTAATCTTAAGCAACCCATTTGCAGATTCTTGAACGCGAATATTTTCCCCTTTACTCACATTTTTTGCCTTATCAAAAGAATTCATATTTCTCTAGTGCACCATTGTATCTTCTGAATAATATTTCTGGCATTATTTATCTGTTCTGACAACAGCCTTGAAAATTTGCTGGAATTCAACTCTTTTTTTTAATATAACGATATTCAATTTAATATTTGATGTTGGTGTCGGTATCTTTATCAAGTTGTCTTTGAAAGCACTTTATCTTGATTAAACGTCATTTATCGAAAACTGTCTTGGAAAAACAGCAATATGTTTTGCTGAGCGTTTTTGGTAAAGGTTCCTTCGTAAATTCCTCTCTAAATTTAATTTTCGTCATATGAAGCTAAATTGGCTTTATTTGAACCTTCAAACTGAATAAGAATCACACGTCGCACGCTGGTACAGAGACAATTACCAATAGTCTGCGTATACGCAATGATCAATATTCAATAACAAAATCTATATGAAAAAAATCAGAAACAAGCTCAGAAGTCAAAAGTTTAAACGTAAACCCCGTTTAATGGCACAGGGTAAGCGCCAAATACATAGAACACAAAAAACACAAACTAGAAGCATGCAACAACAACAAAAAACTCCACAAACAACACTGTGCATAAATACTGGGTTTATCAAGGATTGTTAGGTACCGCCTTGGAGCGGTCAGTAAAATTTAAATTTACTGGGGGTTTAAACCAGTTTACGTGCACAAACCTCACTCTTATCCCAACAATTCTGAATAAAGTAAACACGTAAATATTAAATCTCATCGAAGCATGCATTAACTTGACGAAACTTATTAATAAAATTATTAATATTAAACTAAAAGGTACTCCCCATGTGCTTCCATGATTAGGGATCCCAACTCTATCGGCAGACGAAGGAATACAATTCAGAGTTCCTAACGCAAAACTATTTAAAAATACGATGCAGCTTTTGTTTAAAAGAAGTCTGATTGCTTGACATTTATAACGTAATTGTTCTGTGCATGTATATAAGAATGTACTTAATTTAAATGTTACAATTCAAAGTTCACACTTTAATAAACCATTTGAATACAAAATGGTATGTTAGCATATAAGTCAATTTTTATCCACATAACCCTAAACATTTTGAAAAAGTGATTAGTATATATCGTGTTCTACACATTGTTGCCGGTTAAGTTCAACCGAATCCATTATCTTTATATGACACATATTTTATGTAGCTATGGCAATAATTCAAAAACTATATTCCTTCGCATATGTGTACAAATTTTTTTACTGGGAAAACATGCTGTTTAAGTATTCCCGTAGTGTGGGTAAGTGTAAGCTTGATTTTCGATAAAAATAGATATTGTCGCGAGTTGTGGTCACGCTCAGTAAAAAAAGAATCAATGTGTTGAACGTAGAACTGACAAAGTTCGTACAACAGATATTTGGAAGGTCGCACATGTCAACGGACAGTTCAAGGTTAACATAATAAAAAGTATAACATCAATGTATGTATATTGCTTGAAATAAATTGGAAAGTATGGAACGTCTTCGTGTTTGATTAACCCATTCACAAGATTTCTGCTGATTATTCGGATTTGGACGGCTTAATGATCCAATAATCGTACAAAAGGACTTAAGCCTTGATTGGATTTTTTTCATTTACATATTTATTTGAGATGTACTTTGTCAAGTTTTAAACGTAACATACGTAAATAATATAAGAAAGGCGAAGTTTTTAAGACAACATTTATCAGTGTTTGCCATTCCTTGATTTGGTTTGCTTGTTGTAGCGTCTATCCACTAATATACGATATATCAATAGTTTTATTGAGAATTTATGCTGCTCAGAATCTGGGCGATTGAATAAGAGTGTTGTACGCATAGCATCATCGTTCTTGTGGAGGAGAAAGAGTTTTAAGTAAAAGCTAGTAATCTTGGACTACTTCAAAACATTTGTATTGTATTCTATATGTGTCTGTCTTATCTGGAACCACAGGCTTAATATTGTTTTGTTTAGATTTTTTTCATATTAATGTAATAGTATTTTTCTTATTATTATTTATATATATAAAGGTGTAACATAAACTAGTTATTTGGTAATTTATCTTCTAACTATTAATAAATCATTAAATGAATGTTGTATATCTTTTTCAATATGTACAGTACTATAAATGTATTTTTTCAACCGAAACGCTTCGTTCACGGAGCATTGCTGATATATTCATGTGTAATTTTATATTGCATGGGTAATATTATGTGACAGCAATATATTTAAAAGCCAAAACAAATGCAAGATGTATAAAATTGACCTGTAAATTGTTTTCTTTCTCTTAAAACTTTTAATTGTGTGGGTCATTGACAATCGATGTATAGTTATGACTTCTACAAGTTTTATTGGTGTGAAAACAATCATCAATAACTAAAAACAATCGCTTTTAAACAATTATTCATTTAAGGTATTTAGTGTTAAAAAATAATATTCATGTTTACAGTTTACACAATTCAAAGATCAGTTCGTCTGAAATGAACAAAGTACTTCATTTTGGTTAAATATTTTATTATAATAAATGAAAACAATTACTTTAACATGAAATTGTATCTAAAAATGTCTAGAAAAAACGGAGATTTTTTAAATTTACTTTGGCATCAGTGAAAGACAACATGGCTTTATTGGCCATTTGAAATGATTAATGAATATAAATGGCATGTCTGACACGGAAAAAAATTGCGTCTTGTTTAAGGCCCACATTGTCCAGTACAGCAGCAATAATTTGCTGTTCGATCCAAGTTATACAGTCAAAGAGGAAATAGTTTTGGCTACCTACAAACTGATAGATTGGACTATCAGCTCATCTCTTGTTAGCACACATAGCAAACACTTCTAAGGCAGATATATGATTTGTCAATATACCACAATAGATAACAAGTTTTTCCTACGATCCAGTTTGATGCATTTCGCCTAATTATACGAACGATTAAGGAAAAAGGCTATAACATCCTTCCGTTATTTCTGAAATATTCTATCTTTGGTTTGTACACGAACGATCATTATGACAAAAGTATGGATGTCTGCAAGACTGTAGTAAAACGTTTAGTTATAAAATATCTTATTATATTTTTGCAATCATAAACAACATTAATATACAGTAAAATTCCCTCTTAAATTAATCATCCATTGCTAGGTTGCTTCTGTGTCTGAAGTGACCCATAATGATAGTTGTCTGCAATTTATTTTAGATGAAGTGTCAGACGCTCAACAATATTCATACATTGTTATTTGGCTTCTTGTGTCGAAAGTGGACCAAAGTGGTAGTTGTCTACAATAAAAGACGAAGTTACCCCCAAGAAAAATTATCCATTGATAATTGGCTTCTTGTGTCTAAAGTGGTCGAAAGTTGTAGTTGTCTGCAATAAAAGATGAAGTTACCTAAAAGCTTAATCATCCGTTGATATTTGGCTTCTTGGGTATAAAGCGATCCAAAGGGGAAGAGTTGTCTGCAATTTGAGTTGAAGTACACTCCAAGAATAAATATCCATGAATATCATGCTTCTTGGGACTGAAGTGTATATATGATGGTTGTCTACAAAATAGAGTAAGTTACCCCCAGGACTAATCCCTCACGGATATCTGTTTTTTTGGCTTACAGTGCGCATAGTTAAATCTATATCCAAAGGTAAACCATACCATAGTTAATCAGCCTATGTATTTTAAGTACGCTTTAAATTTCTGACTTATTCTTTTTTACAAAATGTATGTATGAGCTTAAGTTGATTTTATGTATATTCATGTATTTCCAAGGTTTGGATGGGCCTCAAGTGAGTATTCAGTTATTTTAGAGCATATTTTTGCCTTTCTGTAAATTCCTTATTCTAGTAAGATTCTTAATCGTAAGCAACCATGCGGTTGAACTGGGTGATCAGTTGCACCAATTTCATTGTGTTGGAACAGTTTTCCAGCACGGTGCATTGTCACTGCAATGTGTACCTTAATCCCATGTATCATAAATCCTCCTAGTGAATTATCTATGCTTAGTTTTGTATGTTTTTATAAACATTTCTCTCTAATATTAATAAACATCTTGGTCGCAGTTTTTACATGTTATTGTTTTAGACACGGCACCAATTGCACACAAAGAGAACACAAAATGTCATTGAATTTCAGGGTTTGGTATTCATTCGTACATTTTCGCAATTACAGCCATAATGTTTGAGTAAGCATACGTTCTATTCGGGCTACAAGCGGCTTTCTTAGTTTTTTAATTGATTTATTCGAACTGTCTTGATAAGAATGCAATCTAAATTGCAGACAGATGCATAGAAACACATTTGCTGGTACATTTGATTGGGCCAAACATTTACAGGAAAACTAAATATGCGACTTGAGATCAATTAGTTAAAAACGTGTTAGAAAATATAACTGCAGTGTAATTGTATTTTTTCTCCCGTTAAGTCAAATATTTTTAAATTGCATGTGTTCTGACCGTTACATAATGTATGCAACATATAAAGATCGAAATCATGTTTCCCGTTAATAAATAACACTTATTTTATTAACCCTATTTTGACCGATTTAAGAGAAAAATATATAAATTCTTGTCGACGAAAATATACTTTAGAGTACATCAGGTAAAAATCAATTTTACATTATTTGACGTTTTTGAACAAACGGTCAACAATAGTCAAAACATTTATCAGTATATTACTAATTTATTTTTCTTATCTTATAATGCAACATGCATCTGTCTTGTTTTACATCAGTACATTAAGGGCCATTAGCAAAACATACACTTATTGTACATTGCTCACTTAACAAACATGCTTAGCTCGTTAAACCCAAAGCTCTATGTTTCTCCGCCAAAGGTTGGGCAAATTATATATCTTCACATACAATTTAAAACGTGCAATGCTTCTATTGTTCATTTCTTGGGGAATGAATAAATTAAGATTAATTCAATATTTTTGTCCACAAACATTTTCTCTATTAGTTCCTGATACTTAAGTGCATGACACTGCAGAAATACAATTTTATTATGTTTTCAAGTGCTCCGTCTACACTGTGTTAATTTATACGCATTATTTGTTGCCTTTTCTCTCGAATTCACAGACATTATAGATTGCATAAACGTTTATTACATTGAATTAAAGTTAGAGGAACTCATCACCAAATTTACCAGAAGAACAAATAGTGTGAGTTTTCCTTGTGTTCAAAATAACAAAAACAACAAACCATCTGAATATTTGATTAAAATAACTATTTCTGTGAAATAAATCTTCAGGACATTTTTAGTCGATGTTTGAATTCTACTAAATTGTGTCACATCCCCGGAATTTTGACCAACGGTCGGTTTTTGGCTATCAGAAGAAATCGATATTTTAAGGTGAAATGAGTATTGGTTCAAAAACATGACATGTAATTAAAACTATGCGCTTATTATTTATTTGACATATTTCAATAGATTGTTTGTTTTGGGTGCATCATCGTGATCTTTCTCCACATCGGGAAGGCACACATTTATGGTAACTGGATTGCAAAAAAAAACCGAAATGATAAATGTTTTAAGGATAAAAGTCTGTTTCACTGAAAGTTTGCTATTTTCACGTGATAAGTGATGAAATCTATATTTTACGAATTGTAAAGTGGACTTTTTTACTTTAAGTGTTCACGATGTGAGATATTTCGCGTCTCATACAGTTAACAATATTTTTCTTTTTTCTTTATTATAGTGCTTAAAATATTATAAAAAAGTATTTATTGTAGTATTTATTTTCTGAAAAGAACGCCAAATTGTATGCGAACATAAGGTCTTGTCGGAAATGACATCGTTAAAATTGTGTCCCAGCCCTTTGTGCGCTAACGTTTGATTTGGAAGAGGTTTTTTTTAATTTCACTGACAAACTTCTATAAACCATTAGAACGCATATCATACAGTTATATAATGGACTTTTTACATCTTTCGAACTATGATCCAAGGAAATTACACTAAAATGATAATTTTCATTGGAAATGCAACATCTGTTTTCGATGCATTCTAGATTTTTTTCACATCGACTGAAGTAATGAATGGTTTGTGTCTTCCCTGAAATGAATAATGAATAAATATATCGCAAAAAGGGACGAAATCCATCTGGATACTATAAAAATGAGCCTCAAGAACTCTCTGTTATGCATTCGATAGTGATATATTGTTGAGCTGGAAGTATCTGATGCTAGAACTTGTTATTTGACTTTGTTGTTCATTTTAACAAAATAGAACAGAAAATAATGTAACAAAATAAAATAGATTCTTAACATATATGTTATTGTTAAAAGTTATGAAAATATCTTTGCCTTATTTTTGTTACAAACATGATAAACAATTCCATGGAATCTAATGCTGATTATGGCAAAACTTGTTTTTGATTGGATATATGCAAGCAAAACTTTACAAAACGAACGATTAACTTCGATCTTGAATCGTGAACATTATCTTTACTATTTTACTACCTTGCGATCTAGCTGAATGTACATTTATGGCCCATTGTTATTTTCCTATATTTATCCAATTTATCAACCCCCATATTTCTTAGTTTTGTAGGAAGTTATACTTTGTATTTAAAACATTATGTCTTTATTGTTCGTTTAGGCAAACGAGAATCTAACTCCTGAAGGATTTTTGCTGATATTCCGGGGAATAATATCCACATCAATCACAATTTGGTTACCGTATCAAAATAAGTGATATCTCTCTAGTTGCGCTATTGTTTGGTTTGAATACTATTTTTTGGGAGTTGTTTTTTATTCTTACCATAGCATTCCGTGTATCTGAATTCAATATATCCATTTTTGTTTTAATATCGATGATGTTGTGTATGCATTTGATGTTGGTGTTGGTATATGTATCTAGTTGTACTTGAAATCACTTGAGCGTAGTTAAACGTCATTTATAAAAAAAACTACTACAAATATTTTTTTTGTTTTACCGAGTGTTATTAGTGAAACCGTTGTGGTTAACCCATCTCTTTATCTAATTTGACATTAAGGCCTGCGTTATATAAGTTTGGCAATAATTAAAAGAAAACAAACTATATTACTCCGCATATTTTTATTATCAATTTTTCTTGGAAAACATGCTTTTTAAGTTGTCTCGTTCATGTAGTGTTTTTTTTATGTAATCTTGTTTTTGATATTTGTCATTGTCGAGAGTATTCGGTGATACTCAGTAGAACATATGAATAATTATGTTAAACGTAGAGTTGACGAATTTGGTGCTATAGATGTATTTTAAAGGTCAAACATGTCAACGGACGTTTTTGGTTAACAAAACTGAAAGGATGACATCAATGTATATGATTTGCTTAAAATGTATTGGAAAGCAAAGCACGTCTGCGAGTTTGATAACATCATTCATATTAGATTAAGACTGTATTTTTTCTCCTGGGTTGGGCTCCTGGATCGAATTCTTATACAAAGAGACGTAAGCCTTGATTGGATTTTTTCTTTCACATATTTATTTGAGATGTTATGTGTCAAGTTTTACCGGTAAAGACGTAAAATGATATAAAAAGGCGAAATATTTAAGAGAATATTAATCAGCGGATGCCATTCTTTATTATTGTTTTGCTATTTGTAGCGTTTTTCTGCATTTTCAGTTATAAACAATATATCAGTCATTCTGTTTAAAATTTATGCTGCTTAAGGATATGCCGCTATATAATTATTTAAGTTGAAAACTGACCGGCTAATGTTCGTTCAAAATATTTACGTATGCAATATTTCCAGTTAATTTATCGTGTATTCTGCGCATTTGAAGCATTAGTACGCCTTGTAAGATATATGTCTCAAAATTGCACACGTACGCTTATACCATGGCATTTTAAAAACCTAGATCATTGTAGTGTTATAAACGTAATAGACATAATATATAGGGGATATTATGATAGGACGATTTTTTGGTGACCTGTATCACGTCAATTTCGGTGTGTAAACCTGCGATCTCGACGGATACATGTTTACTCACCGAACGCGACGTAATGCAGGCCATTAGAATATCGTTTTATCGTAATATTCCATTTATTAAATACCTGCCTATTCAATTATTCCTTCTATATATTTCGGTTTTAATTTTATTTAGATTTACCGCCATCTGTCAAATTCGCGTATGAATTCGAATGTGTTACCTTGTTTTGTGTAATAAAGTGAAGGGAGGCTACTACATCGAAACGAAAGTCAGAAATTCACTTTATCGAGCAAAATAAGAACAAAATAATTTATGTGCAAAATTAATAAATTGCTAATACGAAAACAATTATTAAATGCCAAACCACAAGAAAACAACATCAAAAAACGGTACTTATTTTACGAGTATACACTGATCGTCATTTCCTGTTGAAGTAACGCTACCATTTTTAATAAAGTTAATATTCGTGGGAGTTTTTGACGATCATAATATGCAGAATTGAGGGAAGTTCGTGAGTCAGTCACTATTTATATCGAAAAAATTGACGCGAATTCGCCTTCTTCTTTGTATTGGCGAGCTGCTCATATTTATGATAATACACATGGATAATGCAACAACTTATTAACTTCGAAATGGCAAATTACTAGTTCACTGAAGTAGCTGTCTAAATACTTAAAGATCTGGAGCGTGAGTAAAATTGGACAATTTATTGTATTTAAAGGTTGACAGGTTTTACCAGGTTTTTGGTCACGCTATTTTAAGCAACGCGAAAGTAGTTCCGAGACTACACACGGTACTCGCATGATACGGAATCAGAAAACGACAGTATCATGATACGGATTTTTCAATACGGCGTGCTGTATTTTCAATGTTGGATATGGAAAAAGAATTGATAGCCATATAATAAAGTTTAACATACGTTTATTGCCGTGAAATGAATCCACACCATTCAATCTGAAGCATACTCCTTTATCAAAGATTTGACAGTGATAAAACTAACCTCTGATTCAAACGCTCTAAAATTGAGTGTTTAAACTATTATAAATACTTTTCCTGATATAATCGTCGATCAATCAAAATGGTTGTTAAATTAAGTATGGTAGCATTTCGTTCATTGCCGCCGTTTTGTATTCTTTCTTAAATTAAGTTTGTAAGACTCTTTTTCTTTGCTTAAGGAAATATACATTGTATCAATTTCCCTATTACTATTATATATAAATGTGTAACATTAAATAGTCATTTTTTTGTTTTTCTCTTCTAATTATTATTGAATTATTAAATGTATGTTTTTAAACCTTTTCGGTATGGACAGTACAAGAAATATACTTTTTTTAACCTTAGCTAAGTTTTCGTCGAAACGCTTCGTGCACGGAACATTGGGGTTATTTTCATGCGTAAATTTGTATTGCATAAGTGAGGTTAAGTGACAGGAATATATTTAAAAGCCAAAACAAATGCAAAATGTTTAGCATTTATCTGAAAATTGTTTACTTTTTCCTATTGTTTTATTATGTGTCAATGTGGACTTTGTTTGGACATATGACGATCGATGTAAAGTCATGACTTTTACAAGTTTTTAATGTGAAAACAATCGTAAAAAAACAGTCGCTTTTTATCCACTAATTACTAAGTTCTTTATTTTTAAATCGTGAACCGGTTTCAGTTTTAATATTTGTGAAGATCAGATGCATGAATTCTATCCTTACTGGTAATAATTTGTGATTTCAGAAGTCCTCATTACCATTACTCGTTAAATATTAAATGTAATCTGAGAGAGACTTTTGGACTGCTTGGCTTGTCTCTTAAGTTTTCATTGTTTTATTGTTGTCTTGTTAAGAAATAATGTAAAGTTAAGGTTTTTTTTACTACCTTTGAATATTAATGATTACTTTGAACAATAATAATACTCAAGTTTATATTTTACACAAAAGAAAGATCAGTTCGTCTGAAATAAACAAAGTACCCTTTTTGGTTCGATAAATTATTAACAAATCACTTTCACACGGAATTTTATCTTAAAAATGTCTAGACAAGAGCAGAATTTTATCTTGAGAATTACGTGAAGCAATCATCATTAATGCCTTTTGAAATTTACTTTTGCATCAGTAAAAGACAGAATGGCTTTATTGCCCACTTGAAATGATTAATGAAAAGAAATGGCAAGTCTCACACGGAGACAAATTGCACCTTGTTTAAAGCCCTCATCGTCGCGTACAGCAGTTCAATTTTTTGCTGTTAGATCCACGACATACAATCAAATATAACGTCTGAGACGCAAAAATTAACCTGGATACATACAAACTGATATATTGGACTTTAGGATCTGTTCTTGTTAGAACACAGAACAAATAATTCCTTGATGTAATTCTCTTCTTAGGCAGATATGTGTTCTGTCAATATGCAACAACAGATAATCAGCTTTTCTTACGATTCAGTTTAATGCATTCCGCATAATAATACGGACGATGAAGGAAAAAGGCAATAACATCCTTCCGGTATTCCTGCAATATCTTTGTTTTGTACGCGAAAGACAATTGTGACAATATAATGGATGTCTGCAAAACTGTAGTAAAAGTGAAGCTGTTAAACATCTTAATATATTCTACCAATCAGTAACAACATCAATACAAAATAATTATACAATCCAGGAAAAATCATCCATTGATATTTGGCTTTTTGGGTCTGAAGTGGTCTAAAGTGGTCTAAAATGGTAGATGCCTACATCAATTGATATTTGGAATCTTTGGTCTAAAGTGGACTAAAGTGGTAGTTGTCTACACTTTAACAAAAAGTTACCTCCAAGAATAATCATCCACTGATAGTTGGCTTCTTGGGTGTAAAGTGGCTGTCTACAATTTAATATATATATACAGAGTTTCCTTCAAGACTCATCATGCATTGATTGTTGGTTTCTTGAGTCTGAAGTAGTCCAAAGTGGCAATTGTCTGCAATGAAATATGAAGCTACCTCCAAGAATAATTATCCATTGATTTTTGGCCTCTTGTATCCCCAAAGGTTGGAGGAATTATTTATCTTTACACATAATATAAAATGTGCATTGTTGCTTAGGTTGGTTCAAAGAGAAATGATTAAATTGAGGCTAATATATAAACGTTTTCCACAAACATGTTCTTTTTTAGTTCCTGATATACTACTACTAAATTATAGTTTTATTATGTCTTCAATTGGCCCGTCTACATCATGTTTTGACCATTCATATAAAATTTATTATTAGTTGCTTTTTCTCTTGAAATCATAGACATATTAAATTGCATTAAAATTAAATCACACGCTTCAAACAAAGCACCAAATGTACATGAGAAACAAGCAGTATAGCTTTTTGGTTATAAAAGCCCAGTAGAACTGATAACATTTCCTGCGTCTCGTCTGCTCGATGACTACGAGCGAGGAGTGCTCAAAATATCATAAAACAAATAAACAGACTAGTTGATAAACAAAGCAGTGAGTTAATTCTTTAGTTAATATTATGCTGATGTACGAATTCTACCAAACTTTATGACATCACCGGAAAGTTGACCCAAGGTCCGTTTTGGGCGATCAGAAGATCGATATACTAAGGTGAAAATGTGTATCGGTTCAAGAACATCATATATAACTGAAGATAAGCGCTTTCTCTTTATTTATTTGACATATTTAAATAGCCCGTTTATTTGTGAGTACATCATTTTAATATTTTCTTTACATTGGTGATCGGACACATAAACTGGATTGCAAAATAAACCTGTTGAGCACTAAACTCTATATTTTACGAAGTGTTCACGATATTAAATATATATTGCGATTTTACACTGAAACAACATTTTTTTTATTTTATGCCTTAAGATATCATAAAAGGATATTTATCAATTCCTTTAAATAATATGCTAATTGCAAGTTAAAGTTATGCCAGACCTGTCAAAGACTATCCACGTCTTTAAGCCTGATCAATCACACGCAAAGAGGTCCATGAGGAATTGATCAAGATGTTTTGTTAAGCCTGATAAGGATATGACAGCTAAAGACATATAAAACACAAAGGGTACCGATGTGAACCAAGGGAGGCGTCAAACAAACGTCAAACTAGGAGGTCAACAGCTTTTTTGCCAGTTTTATAACTGATTTCCGCAGTTAGGTGCTGTTGTCATCGTACAGCTACTCACGACACGAACATGGCGGACGTTCTTTTCTCAATGTCTGTGTCTCAAGTTTTTATCTACAAACACGTGTAAACTTGGTAAAATGGTAGAGATCGTATCCTACAAATTGTTTTCGGTTCAATACAACTACGAACATCTAATATTACACATGTGCAATGTAACTTTGGCAATAATTCAAAAACTATATTACTCCGCATAATTATGTGTCAACAATTTTATTGGGAAAAGTTTTTTTTATCTTTTCTGCTCAAGTTGTATGCGGACATAATGACATGTCGAAAATGACTTCGTGGAAATTGTGTCCCACCCCTGTGCGCGGTAACGTTTGATTTGGAAGTGAGACGTTTTTGTTTCACTAACAAATCTCTAAACCACCGGAGATCATATAATACAGTTAAATAATGGATTTGTAACATTTATCCGAGGAATGCAACCACTGTTTTTCATGCATTCTGGAAATATTTTACATGGAATGAAGCAATGATTGGTTTGCTGCTTTCCTGAAATGAATAATGAATAAGAAATACATGTCGCAAACCGAAACGAAATCCATCTGATTTATGTCAAAAAGACAATTCAAGACCTTCCCATTATGCAGTCGATAGTAAAGATTTGTTAAGCTTGAAGTGTTTGATGCTATAGCTTGTATATTGACCTTGTTGTTCATTAGAACAGAACGTAACATAACATAATTTAACAGAATAGAACGTAATGTTTTCATATATGCTATCGTTACTATATATGAATAATTTTGCCGTATACTATTTACAAGCATGCTATACAATACCATGAAATCTAATACTGATGTTAACAATAACGTAACTATGTTATTGAATATGTAGCTGAAACAAATATACCAAACGAATGCTTTTGCTTTAACTTCGATCTTGAATCGTGACGACGTCGTTTACATTTGTTCTTGCTGTACTTGTCTAGCTGAATGTACATGTACGGTCCTTTGGTTTTCCCCACGAGCGAGAATGTGCTGCCTAAGAATATTTTGATACATATTAATGCAGAAAACTAGCCCTTTATAAGTCTTATATTCGTACAATATATCCATGCATGTAATATTTCTAGTTAATTTATCTGAGATACTGCTCATTTGAAGATATGTGTCAAAACAACAAACACGAACATGTATGGAATCCCCTGATATTGCCCAATAAATTCGCGGAGTTTCATTGGACATCCTTGCATATCTTTTTTTCGATCATTTTATGCAAAAAATCATTAGTTCACACTGGGGGGGGGGGGGGGCGAATGACGAAGACACGATGGCCCAACAGAATTCTGTAAAGTGTAAAAATGCAATGACGTGTTTGAACACTTGACGCTTGGTAGTGTTATGACCATAACATAGTATAGCATTTGTTTATTGCAGAGATAGGCTTCCTGCCCTCAATTCAAATGTTAATAAGGATATGGTACATACAACAAACCGTATTACTGAGTTGGAAGTAAAAGCTGGTAGACTTCATACCATTTGGATTTGTTTTTGTATACGTTAACAAATGTCGATCGAAATATAGTCACGACTACTACAAGTTTTAGTTGGGGGATTACAATCGTCATAAACTTAATACAATCTCTTCCTAACAATCCTATTTATTTATGCAAAGGGCCGACTTGTAGTTCATTCGCGTAAAATCGAGATCGGGTTTTAGCTTTTTTGTTTATCTTATATAAAACAGTATGCGTCATATATAGATTGATACGTATATGTTTATAGCAAGGCATAGAGATTTCTATTACTTCTAGTCATAAATTGTTATTTTCTAAACCCTTATTACCATCACAAGTTAAATGTTAAATGCAATCCAGTAAAAATTTAGGCTTCCAGGCTTTTCCCTTTAATTTGTTGTTGTGTTTAGAAATAGTATATTAAGTTAAATGCCCTTTACTTCCTTTTGAAAATAGGCGTAATGAAACGTTGCAAAATTTCGTCTGAAAAAAACACAACAATACGCTTAACTTTGGTTAAAAATAATAATTAAGTTGAAATATTATTCTTTTCTAACATTTTATCTCGAAAATGTCAAGACAATAGCGGCGTATTTCCTGATTTTTTTTTTAATCAATCATCACAAATGCGTTTCGAATTTTAATTTGACATCGGTAGCAGACAGCATGGCTGTATTACCTCTTCTAATGATTAAAGAATATAAGGACATGTCAGATACGGAGACAAATGCATCTAGTTTTGTGCCCTTGGTGTTATAAAACCTTTTTACTATTTGACTCATGATATGTGTTCATGCAATCAAAGTTGTCTTCATCAGTCACGCTTTCGAAGATGGGTTTTCTTCCTCCAAACTACAATAATGAAAATATCATCTCTTCTGTAATTGACATTCTGTTTATAACTAAATTTATACATAATGATATAATATTATTAAGACCTAGTCAGAATGCTTACACTGAATAACAACTGTTGAACGTCGTTAGGCGTATACAATCAGCAGAAGTTACTTTTGCATAAATAGAAAACACATAACAAAAATAATAAAAGGACAACTGAAAAAACGTGATTGAAACAACGCCGTAATTTGGTGTTTAATTTGACGTTAATATCGACGAGATCCAATTATATGATTGCTTCGTTGAAGTGACGATACATATGTTTTATTTTTATTTCATATCCACATACAGTATATGTAAATCTGCAATGATAAACATTCCAATACGAAAGTAATCATATGTAACACAGATGGAACATTTTGGTAATGCAATACTATAACAACACAGCGATAAGTCAATAAAAACAACAGTTGATCAAAGAAGCCATATCAGATTTTCATACCGTTCAGTTGTATGTATTCCACATAATTATACAAACGATATCTTTAAATGTAATAACATACTTTCACGTTTTCTCATTCGCATATAATAACGAAAGACGCGATTGTGGCAGTTTGGTAATTGTCTCCACGAAAGTAGAAAAAATCTAAATTTAAAGTGTTATTAATACATTCCAGTAATACTCATCCACAGATATCTGGCTTCTTGGGCCTAAAGTGCACATATCTCGTGAGCATAGATGTTATTGAAGGCATCTGTTTTTGACTTTCTGTAAATTCCTCATCCGAGCAAGATTCGAACTCGTAGGCCACCATGCGGTTGACCTGGGTAAGCATTTGCACCAGTTCTATTTTGTTGGCATAGTTTTCCAAGACTATACATAGTGCTTGTATATACCATGATCCCTCTTGGTGATTTCGCCACGAATAATAGCCTGAAATACAGAAATACTATATGATATAAGTACTTGTTACCTAAAGTTACTTGACAAAAGTCAATGACCATTAATAGAGATAACTCCTCCAGTTAAAAAATACCAAAGCTTCACTGCTGTTTGTGAATATGGCATGCAGTATAATACCTTAAAAAAAGCCTGACTGCTGCTTGTGAATATGGCGTGCGGTTGACCTTTAGAAGAACCGTTCCTAATGTTAGAAAGTTATTTTGTAAACTTCTGTATCCCCTTATTTGAATAAAGTTTTTACAAATAATGATTTAAATTTTAATTTCACACATGAAGTTGTAATATTGTTTTATTATACACTCGTTTTGTTTGTTCTTTTTCACTTCTTATGACTATGCATGAACACATTGACGAAAAAAATGTTAACACATTATACAAGTCAGAAATTAACTATATGTCTTTCTGGCCCGACTGTAAACCGAGTTTACTACTGTGTTTACGGACAAAGAAGGTTGTTGAATGTACAACTTGTGATTGTGTAATGATCGACTTAAATCGAATTTTCGTCGAAGGACGCCAGATATTGGTGATAATGGATCATGATCATCCAAACTCCATTTTCAACTTCATTTCTGACTTAGAAACCATAAAATACAAGTGTTTGATATTATATGTTAAGTCATTACAACGCATATCTATTTTTGACCTTAGAATGAATAATTATTCAAGTTTTAATTTCTTCTCCATGCACATATGTGTTTACACTAATATTTAGTAATGAAATAGGCCTAGATAATTTCCGGTACAATGGTCGATAACGATTATTCATTTTGATTACATTATCGAAAATGAACTTGATGTTCGAGTATTTGATAAAAAGATTTTCTTCATCGATGGATGTATACTTTGTTCCTAAAGTTTGTCATGTACATATGGAGAACAAGTCAGTGATTAAAAGGCATGTACGACCTCATACATAAAATGGAAATATTTCTTGTTAATATACAGTGTCCTATGACACTACATATCCCACAGCCTTGTCCTTGCATGAAATGAATCAATGATACATCGTCGCCCCGCTAGAGATTATGGTATAATTAGAATTCACATAAAAGCATTAATTGCTGGAAAATGCGTCAGAATCTGTTAATATGCGTAGTAAATTGCCTTTTGACATTTGAAAAAGGGTGTTAAGCAAAGTTAGTATGCATTTAAATGTCTTTGAAGCAAATGCCTTGTCATACGAATGATTTGTTAATAACACACTATTTCGCATCAACAAAAAACATATATTAGACTAATATCGCATTGAAACCGAGGATGTTTTCAAGCTAAAAAGGTTCTATGTTTTAAAGAAGATAAAAAACTTTGTCTCGGAAACAAGTCGCTTTGAAGATTGCAACGATCCTTGCCAATTTATTAAACACAGAACATACAGACTGCCTGTCGTACTTCAACCATGTTAGCATGCGTATTATATCACAACCTGCATACATCACAATCTTTCTTGACAATGAAATTGCCACGAACCATGCAACCACCCTCTACATTCAAGATTTAATTTGAATTGTCTCGAAATGGTAAAGGTTTCGAGAACTTTACTAAATCTGTGTTTTAAGTCAATACATTATTTTGTTTAATCCATTTGAAAATGTATATAAGTTGATTGGAAGGGGACTCAATTGACCTTTTAGCATGGTGACCATGCCAATACAGGTGGCCGTAAGGAAAGGTTCGATTTTAGTTAAATATTCTTATGAGGTTAAAAACTTTGAAAACATGAAGTAATTTTATCGAAATTGAAACTGCCTTGATGGAATCAAATCATATCCAAAAAATGAATAATAATAGTTTAAGCACTTAGCTTAACTGACTACACATATTCAAGTGGACTCCAACCCATTGGTCAAAGATTCAAGCCGGCAAACATCATAACCTGGTCTCTCAAAATGGACACAAGTACTTTTCTCAAGCATGGTTCACATACTTGTATTGATGCATTCACAATTTGGCGAATATAAATGAGTATAAATAAAAGAATACAATACTGCAATCAATAATATAGACTATTATGAACTGTTATGGCACTAGTTAAGTTATCCAGAATTGATTTAAGCTAGTTTGCACATAAGAGTAAAATAAATGTCGACAGTTATAAGTGGATAAATATTAATCACTCAATAAATGTTTTGACACACTCTTACCAAAAAAAGAAGATTTATTCAATGGGATACTGTCGGAGATCAGACACGTACGTGTTTTGTATTCATTCTCTGCAAATGCCTCGGTATCTAATATAAGCCGAACAAATGCCTCCGAACTCGAATTAAGTTATCTAATATACGCCGAACAAAGGCCTCCAAAGTCGAATTAAGTTATCCGATATACCCCGCACAAATGCCTCCAAACTCGAATTAAGTTATCTTATAAACGCCGAACAAAGTCCTCCGAACACGAATTAAGTTATCCGATATACCTTGAACAAATGTCTCCAAACTCGAATTAAATTAAGCGATGTACATCATACAAATAAGTTGAACCTTTATCTGAGAAATGGCCATTTGGATGACTGGTGACCCTTAATCTTTACAAAATAATTTGAAATGATGTTACTTAATGATGACCGCACTGTAAATCGTAAAACAAAAGACAGAAACACGTTATAATGTCATTGCAATATGTGGTTTTGATCCGTATTTCAATTTAAATCTAACGTGAAATGAAATAATGTGCATTCTTTTAAGGCTCATCTTAATTTTTCAGGAATAATTGTACGTTTTCCTTTAATACATACCAAAACCTTCAAAACAACGTATACTTTAAGATACACAAATACTTAATAGAAAACTCATGAAATTAAATTAATGAATTTTATATCAATCCGCCTACCAGGCACAGTTGAGTATGAGTAGAGAATATCTGCTTCTACAGGGATGCGTCTGCATCCAGATTCTCGTCTGCTTGGGGATAAGTCCCTGTGGTGCTGTCCACTTTTTTCCGCCCGTCTGTCCGTACACGCCTGCAAAGAAAATGTGCTTTTAGTCAGCTAATTATTTATGGAATGATGATATGATGAAAATAACAGAATCTTTCTATTCCACCATATTTAGTGGGTCCGATATGTCATCGTATTTACCGGTTTATTACAAATTAATATTGTGCTTACATTTCTTACACATAATATAACTATATCAAAAAATATTTTTACAACATAATATATTAAATGTATTACTTCCGAAGATGAAGATATATATTTGTTGTTTTTTTAAAAATCAGCCACAAGGAAATTGACATTGACAAATAATTATAGAATATGCTTCCAACAACAAATGTTAATGTATAAAAATGAGTTTTATGGATCACACCAGAGTCATAACAACCGATTCAATACAATAAATGTATTGTTCAATACATAAATGATTTATTTTCGTGTTCAACGCTATTAACGCCTCATGTTATAACGTGACTGGATCGGAGTTGCCACCCTAAAGGCGGATGATTCTGATGTAATCGTGCAATGCTTTTATAGCTTTTCAGAGCATAAAAACTAGCTGAAACAATATTCATGACTGAGCAAATAGAGTGCACATGCAATCGGTACTAAATGTTTATGTTACTGAGTGAACGAAGGAATGAATGAATGGATGGATGAATGAATGGATGGATGGATTGATGGTGGATGGATGGATGGATGGTTTGGATGGTTTGGCTGTATGGATGGGTGAATGAGTGGTTGGTTGGATGGATTACAAAGTGGTTTGAGAGATAAGATGAAATTGGATGCACGGATGGAGAGGCGAACGAACAAAGGAAAGAATTGGTTCATGAATTATAAGATGCAAAAATATCGATTGTCCGATATAATAATTGATTTCATGCGGATGTGAGTAAAAGTGAACATGCGCGCGCAAATACCTTAACAAAAATGATTTAATTGATGAATTGTTATCTTAAATGAATTGAGTGGGTATGTTAATGAATGAATAGACGAATATACTAAGACATGCATGAATAAATTAATAATACAACCGATTTTTGAATACAAGTTATAGGGGTAGACGCATTTGAATACCAATAATATAGGCTTTAAATACACAAAATACCTGAATGAAGAAAAGCTTTGGTTTCCCGACTAGAGAAGGGCACCTGTCCCCTTTGAAAGGCCACGTGAGTGTCTCGAGAGGCACTGGTCGGTCTGTGGCGTATATATAGCCCTCCCGACCGCAACTTAGCACGGCACAGCCGGAGCAATCACAGTCAGAATGGTCAGCAGAGGCTACTGGAAACAAACGAAGGGTTATCAGAGTGTAAATGTTCAGCAAAGACTACTGGGAAAAATCAATCGCAGTTAGAATGGTGAGAAGAGGCTACTGAAACAAGCAATCACAGTCAAAATACTCAGCATAGGCTACTAAAACAAACCATTCACAGTCAGAATACTCAGCATAGGCTACTGAAACAAACCAATCACAGTGTAAATATTAAGCAAAGACTACTAAGAAAAAGCGATCACAGCATTGTCAATTTGAATGGCCAGCATATACTACTAGAAGCAAAGCAATGACAGTCAAAAAAGTCAGCACGGGCTACTGGAAACAAAACAACCACAGTCTGAATGGCCAGCAGAGCTTTTGAACACAAGGGCATCGCAGTCAGATTCATCAGAAGAAGTTACTTGAAAGACAGCAATGACAAAACTATAAATACAGTGACAAGGCCAGTAGCAATATCATTTAAACAACTGTATAAAAGTTCATGCCTAAGGCCTACCATACACTAAACGAGAAAAATACAACTCACAAACAATACAGACAAGTTTAAAGATTTTTGGAAGGGTCAATTCGTACGTTTATATAGATATGCAGTGCAAAGCACATATATGATGCAATGTTTTTATTGTAGAAAGTATGTTATTATATATTACCAAAGGTATTGTGTGCAAACTTTTCTCAGCGATGTTCGAAACCAAGGTATTATAATAACAGATGTAATGGACACATAGCAATGGTGCTTTTTAGTTTAAAAGTCAGGGGTTCATTCACATTTACATACCTTCATCCATTAGTTTCGTCATTCGGGCACATGTGACGTCATTATAACGGCGCATATCAAATCCCGTGTCCTGAAAGCGTTCTTCCAACCGTTCAGCGTCGACGTCAATTCCATCACGTTCTTTTTGACCCATACTTTCGTGGAAATGCTTGTTATTGAATATAAGAAAGATGCCACGTCGTCGGTAATTTAATGGTTTTTCATCTAAAAACCTCTAAAATAAGTTCTATACGCAACCACATTTAATTGAACATCGGTTTATATTACAAGCAGATAGTGGTAGAATATCCTGAGTGATGATGATTAATTTCAAAGATTCTAGTGATTTATGCATTGACATTCTCGATGTTACAGCAAAACAGAATTGTATTTTTTAGATTAGTTATTTTCGAGCTGGACTGTTACGTAACTGATACATTGTAGCGTACCAAGTCACGCTCGATGCTATTTCCCAGGTGGTAACCAGTACTGTTTCACATTTGAAGAGGCAATAAGTAAGTTGCAATGTTCTGAATAGAATCAACAACCTCCTTGATTCGATAATGACACTAGACAACTGCAATGTGCCTTTTCAATACCATTAGAATGATTTAGGTAAAACTTTAAATGAAGAAATTCCTAGTTTGAAAAGAATAAAGGTATGTATTTTCTAGCAAATATTAATTTTATACTTCTGATTAGATTTAACAGAAATGTTTTGATCTGGATGCTACTGATGCTCATGAACTGTTAAATTGTCCCAAATCTCAGAGAAATTGAATTGTCCTAAATTTAAGGATAAAACTTTCATTTTGATGGTATCATATAATTCTGATCTCATTAGCTAGGCTGCTGAAAGATAATAGAAAAAGAAATGGAATTTGGCGTCGAGCCAAAGGTTGAAAACGGTGACATTTTAATGATACCTTAAATCTGTAAAATGTTGCCAGTTTACGGTAGAAGATATTTATTTTACTCAATATGTTTCAAGACCGACCTACATATTTTGCTTGAAGAGTGTAATAAACCAAAGCAATTACCTAAACGTAATTGGCTTTCTTGTTTAGTTTCTCTTCTGTACCAAAACTATCTGGTTTATGTTATAATGTTTCGATATACTTTGAGATAAATATCTGAGAAGACGGCTGTAAGCATTTTTACAGCTGCACTAAGAAAAAGACGACCATGGAAATAAGGGCTTTATGATTCCTTTCTTGTGATATCCTTTTTGTATAATGCAGTTGACATGGTCTATTAACTTAGATTTGTTGTTTTCCTTATGTATAATGTCTTCATGTTTTATCAATTGTATGTAAAAATTAAATATATCCATCTATCTAAGACGCATTCAACTATTCCGTTTCTCGGTCAGAAATATAAATATGTATACATGTACGCAATATCATAATTTTCAATTTTCAATAAGGTTTTCACATACTTTCACAATTCGTTTATGTTTTAGTGTTTCTTTAGTTTTTTAGCTTGTTAAAAATATATTGGCATAAGCATTAATAACTTTTATTCGTTTTTTTATGCAATGTACCATTTCATGTTTTTAAAAGGGACTACAATGCGACATAAGATTTAAGAATATACCAAATCTTGTTTGAATGCATCAAAAGTCAAAATGCAATCGGAACACCTCGGCCATGATTCCACGTATATATTTAAGCCTATTAACGAGGTCTGTCCCGAAGCTTGACGTAGATAACCTAGTTGGTATGGTTGACTCACCAAGGTCCAATATATCAGATGTTATAGATTTGCTTAACGCTATGCGACAAAGTGACAACGTCTGTTTTGAAATGTCAGGCGGTATAGTGTGTTTATATCTTAAATTAAAAAACACATATTCAGAATATGACAAGAATATATCTGTTCAATAAGTTGAAGGTAGTTTCCATTACCAAATAAGATATGTAGCACATATTATAAATATCAGTTTCATTTGTTCAAAGAACTACCCAACGCAGTATTTATTATATAACATTTAACAGTCGATACGAGATACAACACATAAACCAATGCCTGTTGATTGTTGTTACTTGGTGTCCTTCACAAGTCTTGTCAAATAGATACAACTTACTTGAATCCTATGAAATGCTTCCCTAAAAGGTAACTTTTATTCTAAAGGAGATAGCCTCAGATTCTGATTCATTTTGATCTTAGGAACATGCAGCTTTTATATCTAACAGCTTAATCAGTTAACTATTTGAATTATTAAATTAGGTAGGGTAATAAATTATGGACTCAGTCCAGGCAACTCTAAAGATAAATAACGCATTGAACGCCTTTACATTGTTATTGATAATAAACATCTTCATCATAATAAAAAAGTATGAACAAAGGACTGAAATTGAGTCCTTTGAAACGTTCCCGATTAAATAGAAAATTTCAAGTTCTATCATTGTGGTGGAGAGATATCTCTCCTTAAGAGACATAATTTCGTGATCACTTCTAACACATTACATCTTGTTAATCTGGGAAAGATACCGGACATAAAGCGATTATGTAGCGGTTATTCAAAGGTACTTTAGTCAGCATCGATTCAGAAACGAAATAAGATAGATTTTTGAGTTACTTTTGTGTTAAGTACTTACCGTTATACGATTTGCAATGGATTCATTTTAAAAGAAAATATGCGCCAGAAATCTAAAAACAAAAATGATTTCGTTAATTGTTTTTTATGAGAATGCCTTTTGAAAACTTGTCGTAACATCTATTAATTGGTGAACCATCATTTGGTAATTTCTCAATGTAATCATAAGACTCCATAAATAGAACTATCACGAAATCAATAGGCTCATTTAAAATGTCATGCTTCAAACCTCAATTAAGGTTCTTTATGTCGAACTGGAAGATGATGTTTCAAGTAATTTGACAATGTTGCTTATACAACTGAGATGACACATTTCTTTCGTGAAAGTAGTTACATAGCTAGGGTGAGTAATCACGTGACTTAAAGGGGTTAATACAAGGGTCACCAACGGGTCACAGCCGATGTGATCAAACCCGTTAGTCACGTTTACTTCTAATTCATATTTTGACAGAAAAGCCTTGAAATTTTGGGCAAACTTATGTTTGATTCACAGCCAAGTTGCCATGGAAATACCGGACGGGGATATCATTGATACATTGTCGCAATTTACAGCCATAATGGTAAAATAACCATACACTCCAAACGGGCTTCTTTTCCAATTTACTCATATGTTTTTGAATGTTTTATTTGCACTGTCGTTTTAAGAATGCCATTTAAATTGCAGACGATCACCTCGAAACATATTTGCTGGTACATTTAATCGAGTCTATAACATATAGGAACAGTTAATATAGAATAACTTTAAGTTTATTTTCGACCATTCGCACAAAAATAACTGTGATTTGTGGAATTATATATAAACGTGTTAGTTAATTAACTGTAATGATAATGTTTATTTAATGCCGTGTCTGTGTTTTATATCTATTTAAAAATTCACACTATATTTCGGAGTGTTCGGACCTTTTTCACATTGTACGAAAAAAATATCAAGATTGAAGGCATGTTTTCCCATAAGTCAATATTAACTCATTTGATAAATGCTATTTTGACGGATTAGAGATATTAATATATAGTTTCATTTCGACGAAAAGCTGCATTAAAGTAAACCAGGAATGCTTAAATTTCATTTAATAAGACGTTAAATGACGAACGGTCATCAATAGACAAAACATTAATCAGTACATTATCGATTGATTTTCCTTTTGAGGTAATGCGACATACATATGCCTAATTTTACATCGGTACATCAAGAAACACGATAAGCTCGTTAAGCCATAAGTTATTTTAAATAAAAATCCAAAGGTTGGACAAATTATCTTTACACACAATTTGAAACTTCAAAGGCTGCTAAGAGTCGTTTGGCGTGGAAATAACAAATTGATATTAATCTAAAAAACATTGTCCACAAACAATTTATCTTTTAGTTCTTGATACTTGAGTGCACTGAATTGCAGTAAAACAACTTTATTACGTTTTGAAGTGCCCCGTCTATATCGTGGTATTGATCGTTCATTTTATCAGCATTATGAGTTGCCTTTTTTGCAAATTCACAAACATAATAGATAGCATAAACGTTTGAAGAAACCAATACAAAGTACCAACATACAAGAAGAACAAGCGATAGAATCTTTCTTTGAAGTACAAATAAATGATCATGTTAAAAGCCTAGAAGGTTTTATATTTTTTCCTCAGTCTGATCTGCACGGTGACTACTGCGTGTCTTATACAACATAGAACAAATCAACGGAATGTTCGATTTTAAAAGAATCTGTGAAATACATCTTTAGTTAATATTAAAGACATCCAAAACATTGTTTCCGGTTTAATACAACCATTACGACCATTTAATACTACACATGTGTCATGTTACTTTGGCAATAATTCAAAAACTATATATTATTTCGCATATGTGTAACTAATGCCTTTTAAGTAGTCTCGTAGTATGGGTTAATGTTTCACATATGTATTAATATAAGCTTGGCTTTCGATATTTGTAGGTGTCAAGAGTTGTCGGTCATACTAAGTAAGGCATATGCATCACTATGTTAAACTTAGAACTGACGAATTTGTTGCTATATAACTCTTGTCAAGGTGTGCTTATTTTGAAACGAATGAACTCGCAGATTCCCATGTACGGTTTTGGTGACAATAAATGGAAGAGTAGCACACTCAGGTATATAATGCTTCGAACGAATTGGAAGCCAATGCACGTCTGCGAGATTGATTACATCATTACTTTAAGATTGTTACTGTATTTTTCTCAAGTGCTGGGCTGCTTAATTCAATTCTGATTCAAAACCTTGATTTGATTTACTTCATCCACATATTTATTTGAGATGTTCTTTGACAAGCTTCACCACGAAATGCGTAAAATGATATAAGGAAGGCAATTTTTGTAGACAATATTAATCAGACATTCTTTGTAACTGTGTGCTATCTGAAAATTGTAATGTCTTTATTGAGAATGTGCTGCCTAAGAATATGTCGATAAATATTAATGCAGAAAATTAGCCGTAAATAAGTTTTATATTCGTACCAAATTTACAGGCATGTAATATTTCCAGTTAATTCATCTGAGATATTGATCATTATATGATATGTGTCAAAGCAACAAACACGCAATTGAACGGAATCCTGTAAGGGTCATAGCGACTTAGTCCATCGCCTCTTTTATATTGCCCAAGAAATAAACGCGAGATTGCATTGTACATCCTCACATAATTCTCATTTTAAGTTGCGCACATCTTTCTATCACATCAGTAGTCAAATAAATACGCTTAAAGGTTTGAATTTTACATCCTCGCTTCTTCGTTTCTTTGGCCCTGGACCAAATTTCAAATACAGGAAATTTATACACCTACATCAAAGAATGGATCGCAGTATTGATTGTGATCAGGGGGTCCAACTGCATCACACAAAAACTGCATAATACTTCCACGCCCAACATAAAACGTGTTTCAACATAGAAAAATCGGCCGTATAGTGCCCATGAATGTGAACTTACCGTCGAAAATAAAAAATATTCAAACGAAAAATAGCTAAAATAGGTACAAGAAAGGTGTGTTTTGACTAAAAAACACAGTTTCAAGTCACGCAAATTTCTATTTTCACTTTATAAACCACTAATTGCTCAGCTTATACATTCAATAACATTTTTGTTAATGCCTGTAGAAATATAGGTTTAAAAACTGAAAGAAGCTTACACGTGTGGCCTCCGGGTAGGTGTATTTATATTGCGAAAAAAGTGATAACACTTACTTACCAGGTGAAAATATCCTCCAAAAACACCAAACTATCTTCGAACACCGCCATTTTATTCCGCTTCACAAAATTCCCTCACTTAAATTTCGGCAAACGCAAAACACGTTGGACCCCCTGATAATATGTGTCGTGTTTTGACTCCATTTGATTTCATTACGATAACGTAGAGCTTGTAGTTTCTCTTATAATAGTCCAAAAGGTAAAGAAAGATAAGTCCGCTCTCTTTCAGCGTTTTTAGTTGTACTTTGATATACTTACAATAGAAAACCTCTAGTAAGCCAGTTAACAAAGTACTTAGAATTACGAATATGTGGCATTGGGATTCCTGACGTCGTTCGCGGCAATTGTTTCAAATGACATGCTTCAATGTTGGTAATAATTCACTATATGAAAGACGTTTTAAGGACAGACGGATGGAAGAACAGGGCTTAAATTTAGCCCATATAAACAACCGCTTAAGAGTCCTTGACGATTTTTGACTCTATACGTTAAGGGAACACACTGAATGTCTAAATCTTTAAAAAGTTCCTTTAACTCGCATTATTGTGGCTAGGCCTTAAATACAGTTATTTTGTCCAGCTCAAGTATGATTGTTATGTAAAGTATGCATACACTTTTACAAAACATAAGGCACCTGTTTTGCAAACTTATTGCAGCTCTTGTCGACGTGAATTTCCTCAAGAGGTCTTTTATTATCTCAAGTACAAACTGAAAGTGCTCCACGGGATCATGAAGGACTCCATAGGTCATGATTCGCAATTGTATCGCTTTTGTTATTTTATATCAGTATTAATACTCCTCGCAGGTGTTGTACATACTATCGTGTTCATTTTTTTTCACGCAAGTGATAGCAATATACACAATTATGATAATTTCACTTTTATTTTTTTTTAATTTTTCCACGAGCGTTCATAAGGAGGGTCTTGAGTCCCTGTTCAGCTTTAAAGCTTCTGTTGTTTTTTTCGGATTCTGATTCTGCATCACACACAAAAACTGCATAATACTTCCACGCCCAACATAAAACGTGTTTCAACATAGAAAAATCGGCCGTATAGTGCCCATGAAAGTGCACTGACCGTCGAAAAAAAAAATGCAAATATTCAAACGAAAATTAGCTAAAACAGGTACAAGAAAGGTGCACTTTGACTAAAAAACACAGTTTCAAGTCACGCAATTTTCTATTTTCACTTTATAAACCACTAATCGCTCAGCTTATACATTCAATAACTTTTTTGTTAATGCCTCTAGAAAGATAGGTTTAAAAACTGAGAGCTTACACGTGTGGCCTCCTCCGGGTAGGCGTATTTATATTGCGAGACGAGTAATAACACTGACTAACCAGGTGAAAGTATCCTCCTCTCCTATCCTAACACCGCCATTTTATTCCGCTTCACACAATTCCCTCACTTAAAATTCGGCAAACACAAACACGTTGGACCCCCTGGTAATGGTAACACGGTATTATGGTGAAAATTACACCGACCGCTCTGGAAGTTCGGGGCCGCGCAGCGAAGAAGCGACGATGTTAAAACCACGAAATAAAAATGCGGTTTAAATGGTGCGAAGATATTTAAAGTAATATCGCGCCTTTCTCGTGCATTTTTAGAAGTGAACTCAAATGATTTAAAGCAGAAATCGAAAGAAAAAAGTTGCGCAGATGTTACTAATAAACCTCGTTTTTATCTTGAACAATTTCATGAGGCGAAGGACGAAGACAAGCAGGCCCTACCAGAATTCCGTTATACGTATAATACCATGACATTTTACCAAACCAGACGCTTATGAGCATTGTATACCATTGATTTATTGCAGGGAAAATCTTCATGTCTTTAATTCAAAATTTAATAAGGATACGGTACATACAACAAACTGTATTATTGAGTTGGAGTAAAAGCATGTAAATTTGGATTGTGTTATATATATATATGTTCCTTGTTCGGCTTGAAGTGGAGGCGACACCAGGTTATATGTATATTGTTTTCATTTTTAATATTAAGAATTAATTTGTAACATTGTTAACAACACTAATGCAAATTTTAATTATTTTGAAGAAATAGGTAATCAAATATGTTATTAAGTGTGCGGGCATATGAAAATATCGATCGAAATAGAGACATGACAAATAGAAATTTTAGTTGGGTGATTACAGTCGTCATAAATTTATACAATCTCTTCTTAACAACTCCAATCTTTTATGCAAAGGGACGACTTGTAGTTCATTCGCGTATAATCGTTAACCGGTTTAGCCATTTTGTTTATTTAATATAAAACAGTATGCGTTATATATAGATTGACACGTATATATTTATAGCAAGTCATAGAAATGTCTATTACTTCTAGTTATAAAGTGGTATTTCATAAATGCTCATAACCATCACAAGTTCAATCTGAAATGCAATCCAGTTATAATTTAGGCTTCAAGGCTTTTCTCCTTATATTGTTGTTGTGTTGAGAAATAGTGTATTAGTTTAGTTAAATGCCCATTACTTCCTTTTTAAAATAGACATAATGAAACGTAGCAGATTTCGTCTGAAATAAACAAAACACTTTATTTTGGTTAAAAATAATTAATTAAGTTGAAATAAATTTCTTTTCCAACATTTTATCTAGAAAATGAGAAGACAAATGCGGTGTATTTCCTGAATATTTCGTTAATCAATCATCATAAATGCGATTCGAAATTTAATTTGACATCAGAAGCAGACAGCTTGGCTGTATTACCCCCTTCTAATGATTAATGAATAGAAATGACATGTCAGACACGGAGACAAAATGCATCTTGTTTTGTGCCCTCGGTGTTATAAAACTTTTCGCTGTTTGACTCAAGCTATGTGTTCATGCAATCAAAGTTGTCTCCATCAGTCACGCCTTCGATAATAGGTTTTGCTTTCTCCAAACTACAATAATGAAAATATCATCTCTTCTGTAATTGACATTCTGTTCATAACTAAATTTGTATATATTGATGTAACATTATTTAGACCTTTTTAGGTCATAATGCTTATGCTGAATAATAACTGTCGAATGTCGCGTTAAAAACCAGCTGAAGTTTCTTTAGCATAAATATAAAACACATAACAAAAATAATAAGAGGATAAGTGAAAAAACGCGATTGAAAAAAACGCCGTAATTTGGTGTTTGATTTGACGTTAATATCGAAATAACGAGATCCAATTCTAAAGTGACGATAAATTTGTTTTATTTTTATTTTATATTCACATGCAGTTTATGTAAAACTGCAATGATAAACATTCCAATACGAAAGTAATCTTATGTAACACAGATAGAATATTTTGGTAATGCAATACTATAATAACGCAGCGATATGTCAATAAAAAACAACAGTTGATCACCGAAGCCATATCAGATTTTCATACCGTTCAGTTTTATGTATTCCACATAATTATACAAACGATGTCTTTAAATGTAATAACATACTTTCACTTTTTCTGACTCACTTAGAATAACGTAAGACGCGATTGTGGCAGTTTGGTAATTGTCTGCATGAAAGTAAAAAAATCTAAATTTAAAGTGTTATTAATACATTCCAGTAATACTCATCCACGGATATCTGGCTTCTTTGGCCTAAAGTGCACATATCTCGTGAGCATAGATGTTATTGAAGGCATCTGTTTTTTACTTTCTGTAAATTTCTCATCCGAGCAAGATTCGAACTCGTAGGCCACCATGCGGTTGACCTGTGTAAGCATTTGCACCAGTTCCATTTTGTTGGCATAGTTTTCCAAGACTATACATAGTGCTTGTATATACCATGATCCCTCTTGGAGATTTCGCCACGAATAGTAGCCTGAAATACAGAAATACTATATGGTATAAGTACTTGTTACCTAGAGTTACTAGATATTACCAAAAGTCAATGACCATTATTTGAGATTTAACTCCACCAGTTACAACAAAACCAAAGCTTAACTGCTGTTTGTGAATATGGCATGCAGTTGACCTTTAGAAGAACCGTTCCTAATGTTAGAAAGTTATTTTGTAGAACGTCTTTATCCCTTGATTTGAATAATGCTTTTACAAATAATGATTTAAATTTTAATGTCACACATGAAGTTGTAATATTTTTGTTTATATACTCGTTTTGTTTGTTCTTTTTCTCTTCTTATTACTATGCATAAACACATTTACGAACAAAATATAAACACATTATACAAGTCAAAAATAACTGTCTGGCCCGACTATAAATAGAACACTGGATTTGCGGACAAAGAAGGTCGTTGAGTGTACAAGAAGTGATTGCGCAATGGTGGATTTAAATCGAATCGTCGTCGAAGAACGCCAAATATTGGCGATAATCGATCATGATTATGAATTTTTATCAAACTTCAATTTTTACTTTGAAACCATAAAATACATGTGTTTGATATTATTTGTGAAGTCATTCAATCACGTATCTATTTTCGAACTTAGAATGAATAATTATTCATGTTTTCATTTCTTCTCCTGGCGTTTATGATTTAACACTAATATTTAGTAATGAAATACGCCTAGATAATTTACGGTACAATGGTCGATAACGATTATTCATTTTGATTACATTATCGATAATGAACTTGATGTTTGAGTATTTCATAAAAACATTTTCTTCATCGATGGATGTATACTTTGTTCCTAAAGTTTGTCGTGTACATATGAAGAACAAGTCAGCGATTTAAAGGCATGCATGACCTCATACATAAAATTGAAGTATTTCTTGTTAATATACTGTGTCCTATGACACTACATATCCCACAGCCTTGTCCGTGCATGAAAATAAATCAATGATACATCGTCGCCCCGCTAGAGATTGTGGAATAATTAGCATACACATAAAAGCATTAATTGCTGGAAAATGCGTCAGAATCTGTTAATATGCGTAATAAATTGCCTTTTGACATTTGAAAAAGGGTGTTAAGCAAAGTCAGTATCCATTTAAATGTCTTTGAAGCAAATGCCTTGTTATACGAATGATACGTTAATAACACACTATATCGCTTCAACAAAAACATATAATAGACCAATATCGCACTGTCACCGAGGATGTTTTCAAGCTAAAAAGGTTCTATGTCTTAAAGAAGATAAAGAAAACTTTGTCTTGGAAGCAAGTCGATCTGAAGATTGCAGACGATCCTTGCCAATTTATTAAACACAGAACATACCAACTGCCTGTCGTACTTTAACCATGTTAGCATGCGTATTATATCACAACTTGCATACATCACAATCTTTCTTGACAATGAAATTGCCAGGAACCATGCAACCACTCTCTATATTAAAGATTTAATGTGAATTGTCTCGAAATGGTAAAGGTTTCGAGAACTTTATTTAATCTTTGTTGCGGCCTCCGTGTTTCTTTTATACAAGAAAAATGTAATGAAACATTACAAATATTGGTTTTACTCGATGTTTCTATTGAGACCTGCGGCAGACCCTTTTATCTGTTGAAGCTGGTTTGGAAGGGACTCAAGTGCCTTTTTGCGATTAATATTTTACGTGCATTTTTATTACATGAATTAATATTATTAAATGCATTATTGTCTTTAAACCATTTAAAAATGTATATAGGTTGATGGGAAGGGGACTCAATTGCCTTTTTACGCATGGTGACCGGCCAATACAGGTGGCCGTTAGGAAAGGTTTGATTTTAGTTAAATATTGATATGAGGTTAAAAACTTTGAAAAAATGAAGTAATTTTATCGAAATTAAAACTCTTTTGATGGAATTGTAACTAAATCATATTAAAAAAAATAATAATAATAGTTTAAACACTTAGCTTAACTGACTATACGTATTCAAGTGGACTCTAACCCATTGGTCAAAGATTCAGGCCGCCAAACATCATAACCTGGTTTCTTAAAATGGACACAAGTACTTTTCTCAAGCATGGTTCATATACTCGTATTGATGCATTCTCTATTTGGCGAATATAAATAAGTATAAATAAAAGTATACAATACTGCAATCAATAATATAGACCATTACAAACTGTTATGACACTAGTTAAGTTATACGGAATTTATTTTAGCTAGTTTGCACATACGAGTAAAATAACTGTCGACAGTTAATATTTGATAAATATTAATTATTCAATAAACGTTTTGAAACACTCTTACCAAAAAAAGAAGATTTATTCAATGGGATACTGTCGAAAATCAGACACGTACGTGCTTCATATTCATTCACTACAAATGCCTCGGTATCCGATATACCCCGAACAAATGCCTCCAAACTCGAATTAAGTTATCTAATATACCCCGAACAAAGGCCTCCAAACTCGAATTAAGTTATCTAATATACCCCGAACAAAGGCCTCCAAACTCGAATTTAGTTATCTAATATACCCTGAACAAATGCCTCTCAACTCGAATTAAGTTATCTAATATACCCCGAACAAAGGCCTCCAAACTCGAATTAAGTTATCTAATATACCCCGAACAAATGCCTCCAAACTCGAATTAAGTTATCTAATATACCCCGAACAAATGCCTCCGAACTCGAATTAAGTCATCTAATATACCCCGAACAAATGCCTCCAAACTCGAATTAAGTTATCTAATATACCCCAAACAAAGGCCTCCAAACTCGAATTAAGTTATCTAATATACCCCGAACAAATGCCTCCAAACTCGAATTAAGTTATCTAATATACCCTGAACAAATGCCTCCAAACTCGAATTAAGTTATCTAATATACCCCGAACAAATTCCTCCAAACTCGAATTAAGTTATCTAATATACCCTGAACAAATGCCTCCAAACTCGAATAAAGTCATCTAATATACCCCGAACAAATTTCTCCAAACTCGAATCAAGTTATCTAATATAGCCTGAACAAATGCCTCCAAACTCGAATTAAGTTATCTAATATACCCCGAACAAAGGCCTCCGAACTCGAATTAAGTCATCTAATATACCCCGAACAAATTTCTCCAAACTCGAATCAAGTCATCTAATATACCCCGAACAAAGGCCTCCAAACTCGAATTAAGTTATCTAATATACCCCGAACAATGGCCTCCAAACTCGAATTTAGTTATCTAATATACCCCGAACAAATGCCTCCAAACTCGAATTAAGTTATCTTATATACGCCGAACAAAGGCCTCCAAACTCGAATTTAGTTATCTAATATACCCCGAACAAAGACCTCCGAACTCAAACTAAGTTATCTGATATACGCCGAAAAAAGGCCTCCGAACTCGAATTTAGTTATCCGATATATCTCGAACAAATGCCTCCGAACTCGAATTAATCTAAGTGATGTACATCATACAAATCAGTTGAACCTTTATCTTAGAATTGGCCATCTGGATGACTGGTGACCCTACATATTTTCGAAATTATTTGAAATGGTGTTACTTAATGATGACCGCACTGTAAATCGTAAAACAAAAGGCAAAAACACGTTATAATGTCATTGCAATATGAGGTTTTGATCCGTATTTGATTTTAGATCAATCGTGAAATGAAATAATGTGCATTCTTTTAAGGCTCACCTTAATTTTTCGGGAATAATTGTACGTTTTTTCTTTGATACATAAAAAACCTTCAAAACAACGTATACTTTAAGATACACAAATACTTAATGGAAAACTCACGTATGAAATGAAATTAATGAACTTTATATCAATCCGCCTACCAGGCAGAGTTGGTTATGAGAAGAAAATATCTGCTTCTACAGGGATGCGTCTGCATCCAGATTCTCGTTTGCTTGTGAATAAGTCTCTGTGGTGCTGCCCACTTTTCTCCGACCGTCCGTACACACCTTCAAAGAAAATGTCCTTTTTGTAAGCTAATTATCCCGAAGCTTGACGGAGATAACCTAGTTGGTATGGTTGACTCACCAAGGTCCAAAATATCAGATGTTATAGATTTGCTAAACGCTATGCGACAAAGTGACAACGTCTGTTTTGAAATGTCAGGCGGTATCGTGTGTTTATATCTTAAATTGAAACACATATTCAGAATATGACAAGAATATATCTGTACAATAAGTTGAAGGTAGTTTCCATTACCAAAGAAGATATGCAGCACATATTATAAATATCAGTTTCATTTGTTCAAAGAACTACCCAACGCAGTATTTATTATATAACATTTAACAATCGATACGAGATAAAAACATATTAACCAATGCCTGTTGATTGTTGCTACTTGGTGTCATTCACAAGTCTTGTCAAATAGATATAACTTACTTGGATCCTAAGAAATGCTTCCCTAAATGGTAACTTTTATTCTAAAGAAGATAGCCTCGGATTCTGATTCATTTTGATCTTAGGAACATGCAGCTTTTATATCTAACAGCTTAATCAGTTAACTATTTGAATTATTAAATTAGGTAGGGTAATAAATTATGGACTCAGTCCAGGTAACTCTAAAGATAAATAACGCATTGAACACCTTTACATTGTTATTGATAATAAACATCTTCATCATAATAAAAAAGTATGGACAAAGGACTGAAATTGAGTCCTTTGAAACGTTCCCGATTAAATAGAAATGTTCAAGTTCTATCATTGTGGTGGAGAGATATCTCTCCTTAAGAGACATAATGTCGTGATCACTTCTAAAATATTTTATCTTTTTAATCTGGGAAAGATACCGGATATAAAGCGATTATGTAGCGGTTATTCAAAGGTACTTTAGTCAGCATCGATTTAGAAACGGAAAAAGATAGGTTTTCGAGTTACTTTAGTGTAAAGTACTTACCGTTATACTATTTGCAATGGATTCTCTTTAAAAGAAAATATGCGTTAGAAATCTATAAACAAAATTGATTTCGTTAATTATTTTTTTATGAGAATGCCTTTTGAAAACTTGTCGTAACATCTATTAATTGGTGAACCATTATTTGGTAACTTCTCAATGTAATCATAAGACACCATAAAAAGAACTATCACGAAATCAATACGCTCATTTCTCATGTTATGTTTCAAACCTCAATTAAGGTTCTTTATGTCGAACCGGAAGATGATTTTAATAAATAATTTGACAATGGTGCTTATACACCTGAGATGACACATTTTTTCGTGAAAGTGGTGAAATAGCCAGGGTGAAAAATCACGTGACTTAAAGGGGTTCTAACAAGGGTCACCACTGGTCACAGCCGATGTGATCAAACCAGTAAGTCACGTTTACTTCTAAATCATATTTTGACAGAAAAGCTTTGAAACTTTGGGCAGACTCATGTTTGATTCACAGCCAAGTTGCCATGGAAATACCGGACGCGGTTATCATTGATACATTGTCGCAATTTACAGCCATAATGGTAAAATAACCATTAACTCCAAACGGGCTTCTTTTCCAATTTACTCGTATGTTTTTGAATGTTTTATTTGCACTGTCGTTTTAAGAATGTCATTTAAATTGCAGACAATTACCTCGAAACATATTTGCTGGTACATTCGAGTCGATAATATATAGGAACAGTTAATATAGAATAACTTTAAGTTATTTTTCGACCATTCGCACAAGAATAACTGCGATTTGTGGAATCATATATAAAAGTGTTAGCTAATTAACTGTAATGATAATTGTTATTTCATGCCGTGTCTGTGTTTTATATCTATTTAAAAATTCACACTATATTTCGGAGTGTTCGGACCTTTTTCACATTGTACAAAAAAAATATCAAGATTGAAGGCATGTTTTTCCATAAGTCAATATTAACTCATTTGATAAATTCTATTTTGACGGATTAGAGATATAAAAAATATAGTTTCATTTCGACGAGAAGCTGCATTAAAGTAAACCAGGAATGCTTAAGTTTCATTTTATTAGACGTTAAATGACGAACGGTCATCAATGGACAAAACATAAATCAGTACATTATCGATTGATTTTCCTTTTGAGGTAATGCCACATATATATGTCTTATTTTACATCGGTACATTTAGGGCCATAAGTAACGCATGCGTTTATTGAACTTGATCGCCCAACAACACGATAAGCTTGTTAAGCCCAAATTCTGTGTTTATCTCCCCCAAAGATTGGATCTTTACACACAATTTAAAAAGTCCAATGCTGCTAAGGTTCGTTAGGTGGGGAAATAACAAATTGATATTAATCTAAAAAAACATTGTCCACAAACATTTTCTCTTTTAGTTCTTGATACTTGAGTGCACTGAATTGTAGTAAAACAATTTTATTACGTTTTCAAGTGCCCCGTCAATATTGTGGTATTAATCGTTCATTTTATCAGCATTATGAGTTGCCTTTTTTTGCAAATTCACAGACATAATAGATAGCATAAACGTTTAAAGAAACCAATACAAAGCACCAACATACAAGAAGAATAAGCGATAAAACCTTTCTTTGCAGTACAAATAAATGATCATGTTAAAAGCCTAACAGGATTTATATTTTTTCCTCAGTCTGATCTGCACGGTGACTACTGCGTGTCTTATACAACATAGAACAAATCAACGGAATATTTGATTTGAAAAGAATCTGTGAAATACATCTTTAGTTAATATTAAAGACATCCAACACGTTGTTTCTGGTTTAATACAACCACTAAGATCATTTAATACTACACATGTGTAATGTAACCTTGGCAATAATTCAAAAACTATATTACTCAATTTTATTGGTAAAACATTCCTTTTAAGTAGTTTCAAAATGTGGGTTAATGTAAGCTTCATTTTCGATTATTGTTATTGTCGAGAGTTGTCGGTCATTCTAATTAAGGCATATACATCATTATGTTAAACGTAAAAAGAACGCATTCGCCGATATATGAAGGCGTAATACGAGAATGGAGGTGCTCTTACTTTGAAACGAATAAACTAGCAGATGTCCATGTACGCTCTAGGTGACCATAAATGAAAGGATAATTATACGTATTTTTATTGCTTTAAATGAACTGGAAAGCAGTGCACGTCTGCGAATTTAATTACACCATTCTTATCAGATTGTTACTGTATTTTTCTCTTGGGCTTGACTGCTTAATTCAATTCTCATACAAAAAGACGTAAACCTTGGTTTGATTTTCTTCATTCACATATTTGTCTGAGATTTACTTTGACAGGCTTCATTGTAGAATGCACAAAATGATATAAGGAAGGCGGACTATCTTAGACAATAATAATCAGCGAATGCCCCAGCTGGTAGCTGTGTGCTGCTGAATATTGTTGTGTCTGTCTTTCAGTCCAGTGAAAGTGGTGCCTAAGAATATGTCAATACATATTTATGCAGAAAACTAGCTGTTAAGTATTATATTCGAACGAATATATCCATGCATGTACTAGTTCTAGTTATCTTATTTGAGATATCGCTCATTTAAAGATATGTGTCAAAACGACAAACACGAAAATGTATGGAATCATGTTAGGGCCATACCAACTTAGTCGCCTCTTTGAAAAAGCCCAATAAATAAACGCGAGGTAACATTGTACATCCCGGCGTATTCTTTTTCTGATCATTTTATGCAGAATAGTATTAGTTCACACATCAAAATGCATGGAAAAGACGAGAGATCTTATTTTTGTCGGTATATCTTGTTTACACTGCAGTGTGTTTTTTGCATAGCCAAAAATGCACAAGGTTTGATATGTGAAAAACTACAAAAACAAACTCAGTAGCAAAAGGTTTAAACATAAACCCGGTTTAATGGCACTGGGTAAACGCCAAAGACATAGAAGACAAAAACAAAAAAATCACAAACAAGAAACATGGAAGAACAGCACAAAACTCCTCAAACAGCACAGTGCATATTTACTATATAACACACTATGTATGTTTATCAAGGATTGTTAGGTACTGCCTTGGAACGGTCAGTAAAATGTAAATTTATCCTCGCTTCCTCGTTTCTTTGACCCGGACCAAATTTCAGATACAGGAAATTTATATAACTACACCCAAAAATGCGGTATTGTATGTAATGGTAACACGGTTTTATGGTGAAAAATATAACAACCGCGAAGATGCGACGATGATAAAACCACGAGAAAACACAGTAGTTAAAAATGTGCACAGAACTTTAAATGAAATATCGCCTCTTTATCGTGCATTTTTAGAAATAAACTAATATGATTTATAGCAGAAATCGATAGAAAAACAGTTGCGCGGATAAAACGAACAAACCTCGCTTTTTATTGAGCAATTTCATGAGGCAAAGGATGAAGATACGACGGCCTTAACAGAATTTTGTTATACGTATAATGCCATGACATGTTACCAAACTAGACGCTTGGTAGTGTTATGAACATAACATTGTATAGCATTGATTAATTCAGCAGAGAAAGGTTTCCTGTCCTTAATTCAAATTTTAATATGGATATTGTACATACAACAAGCTGTATTATTGAATTGGAAGTAAAAGCAGTGGATGCGGCACCAGGCATACTGTTTTTATGTTCTTTTATACAAAGAATTAATGAGTTACATTGTTAACAACTACTACAAGTTTTAAACTTAATACAATCTCTTATCTATTTATGCAAAGGGACGACTTGTAGTTCATTCGCTTGAAATCGTGAACCGGTTTTTGTTCTTTTGTTTATTTTATATAAAAACAGTATGTGTCATACATAGATTGACACATATACATAGCATGGCATAGAGATGTTTATTATTTCCAGTGATAAATTGTAATTTTATAAATACTCATTACCATCACAAGTTAAATGTTAAATGCAATCCAGTTATAATTAAGGCTTCCGGGCTTTTCTCTTTAAATTGTTGTTGTGTTCAGAAATTGTATATTAATTTAGTTAAATGCCCATTACATTCTTTTGAAAATAGACATAATGAAAAGTTGCAAACCTTCATCTGAAATAAACAAAACACTTAACTTTGGTTAAAAATAACTAATTAAGTTGAAATAAATTTCTTTTCCAACATTTTATCTCGAAAATGTCAAGACAAATGAAGCGTATTTCCTGAATATTTCGTTAATCAATCATCATTAATGCGTTTCGAAATTTAATTTAACATCAGTAGCAGACAGAATGGCTGTTTTTCTTCTTCTAATGATAAATGAATAGAAATGACATGTCAGACACGGAGACAAAATGCATCTAGTTTTGTGCCCTCGGTGATACTCTTGCTATGTGTTCATTTCAATCAAAGTTGTCTCCATCAGTCACGCCTTCGAAAATAGGTTTTGCTTCCTCCAAACTACAATAATGAAAATATCATCTCTTCTGTAATTGACATTCTGTTTATAACTAAATTCATATATAATGATATAATATTATTAAGACCTAGTCAGAATGCTTATGCTGAATAATAACTGTCGAACGTCGTTAGGCGTATACAAACACATAAACACGTAATAAGAGGATGACTGAAAAAACGTGAATTATAAAACGCAATAATTGGTATTTGATTTGATGTTAAGACCGAAATAACGAGATCCAATTCTAAAGTGACGATCAATTTGTTTTATTTTTATTTCATATTCCCATGCAGTATATGTTAAACTGTAATGATAAACATTCCAATATGAAAGTAATCATATGTAACACAGATGAAACATTTGGCAATGCAATTCTATAATAACGCAGCGATATGTCAATAAAAAAACAACAGTTGATCACCGAAGCCATATCAGATTTTCATACTGTTCGGTTTTATGTATTTCAAATAATTATACAAACGAAGTCTTTAAATACAATAACATACTTTCACTTTTTCTCATTTAACGAAAGACGCAAATGTGGCAATTTGGTAATTGTCTGCACGAAATAAGAAAAAAATCTAAATTTAAAGTGTTATTAATACGTTCGAGTAATACTCATCCACGGATATCCGGCTTCTTGGGCCTAAAGTGCACATATCTCGTGAGCATAGATGTTATTGAAGGCATCTGTTTTTGACTTTCTGTAAATTCCTCATCCGAGCAGGATTCGAACTCATAGGCCACCATGCGGTTGACCTGGGTGAGCATTTGCACCAGTTCCATTTTGTTGGCATAGTTTTCCAACACTATACATAGTGCTTGTATATACCATGATCCCTCTTGGTGATTTCGCCACGAATAATAACCTGAAATACAGAAATACTATATGATATAAGTACTTGTTACCTAGAGTTACTTGACAAAAGTCAGTGACCATCAATAGAGATAACTCCTCCAGTCAGAAAAAAACCTTAAGATTCGCTGCTGTTTGTGAATATGGCATGCCGTTTTATAACCTTAAAACAAAGCCTCACTGCTGTTTGCGAATATGACATGCGGTTGACCTTTAGAAGAACCGTCCCTTTTGTTAAGACTTGATTTTGTAAAACCTCTTCATCCTCTGATTGGAATAAAGCTTTTGCAAATAATGAATAGAATTTTAATGTCACATATGAAGTTGTAATACATTTGTTTATACACTCGTTTTGTTTGTTGTTGTTTTTCTCTTTTTATTACTATACATGTACACATCGACGAAAAAAATGTAAACTGTCTGGTCCGACTGTAAATAGTACACTGGGTTTGCGGCCATAGAAGGTCGTTGAATGTACAAGTAGTGATTGCGCAATGATAGACTTAAATCGAATGTCGTCGAAGAACGCCAAATATTGGCGATAATCGATCATGAATATCCATTTTTATCAAACTTCATTTTTACTTAGAAACCATAAAATACATGTGTTTGATATTATTTGTAAAGTTATTACATCACATATCTATTTTGGAACTAAGAATGAACAACTATTCATGTTTTAATTTCTTCTCCTGGCATATATGTTTTTACACCAATATTTAGTAATAAAATACGCTCAGATAATTTCCGGAGCAATGGTCGATAACGATTATTTATTTTGATTACATTATCGATAATGAACTGGAAGAACGAGTAATTCATAAAAAATATATATTTATGAATAGTTATATACTTTGTCACTAGCGTATATCCTGTATGTATGGAGAACAATCAGTGATTTAAAGCCATGCATGACCTCATACATTAAATGGAAATATTTCTTGTTAATATACTGTGTCCTATGACACTACATATCACACAGCCTTGTCCTTGCATGAAAAGAAATCAATGATATATCGTCGCCCCGCTAGAGATTATGGTATAATCAATATATACATGAAAGGATTAATTGCTTGAAAATGCGTCAGAATCTGTTAATATGCGTATAAAATTGCCTTTTGACATTTGAAAAAGGGTGTTAAGCAAAGTAAGTATGCATTTAAATGTCTTTGAAGCAAATGCCTTGTCATACGAATGATTCGTTAATAACACACTTTCGCTTCAACAAAAAACATATAATAGACCAATATCGCATTGAAACCGAGGATGTTTTCAAGCTAAAAAGGTTTTAAAGAAGATAAAGAAATTTTTGGCTTAGAAACAAGTCGATCTGAAGATTGCAAACGATCCTTGCCAATTTATTAAACACAGAACATACCGACTGCCTGTCGTACTTTAACCATATTAGCATGCGTATTATATCACAACCTGCATACATCATAATCTTTCTTGACAATGAAATTGCCAGGAACCATGTAACCACTTTCTATATTAAAGATTTAATGTGAATTGTCATGAAATGGTAAAGGTTTCGAGAACTTTATTTAATCTTTGTTGCGTCGTCCATGTCTCTTTTATACAAGAAAAATGTAATGAAACATTACAAATATTGCTTTTACTCGATGTTTTTATTGAGACCTGCGGCAGACCCTTTTATCTGTTTAAGCTAGTTTGGAAGGGACTCAAGTGCCTTTTTGCGATTAATATTTTACGTGCATTTTTATAACATGAATTAATATTATTAAATGCATTATTTTCTTTCAACCATTTGAAAATGTATATAGGTTGATGGGAATGGGACTCAATTGCCTTTTTTACGCATGGTGACCGGCCAATACGTATTCAAGTGGAGTCTAACCCATTGGTCAAGATTCAAGCCGGCAAACATCATAACCTGGTCTCTCAAAATGGACACAAGTACTTTTCTCAAGCATGGTTCATATACTCGTATTGATGCATTCACAATTTGGCGAATATAAATAAGTATAATTAAAAGTATACAATGCTGCAATCAATTATATAGATCATTATGAACTGTTATGGCACTAGTTAAGTTATCCAAAATGTATTTGAGCTTGTTTGCACATAAGGGTAAAATAAATGTCGACAGTTATTATTGGATAAATATTAATCATTCAATAAACGTTTTGCCACACTCTTACCAAAAAAAAGAATATTTATTCAATGGGATACTGTCGGAGATCAGACACGTGCGTGCTTTATATTCATTAACTACAATTTCCTCGGTATCCGAAATACACCGCACAAATGCCTCCAAACTCGAATTAAGTTCTAATATACGCCGAACAAAGGCATCCGAACTCGAATTAAGTTATCCGATATACCTCGAACAAATTTCTCCAAACTCGAATTAAATTAAGCGATGTACATCATACAAATAAGTTGAACCTTTATCTTAGAATTGGCCATTTGGATGACTGGTGACACTACATTTTTTCGAAATAATTTGAAATGGTGTTACTTAATGATGACCGCACTGTAAATCGTAAAACAAAAGACAGAAACACGTTATAATGTCATTAAAATGAAATGATGTGCATTATTTTAAGGCTCATTTTAATTTTTCGGGAATAATTGTACGTTTTCCTTTGATACATACCAAAGCCTTCAAAACAACGTATACTTTAAGATACACAAGTACTTAATGGAAAACTCACGCATGAAATGAAAGTAATGAATTTTATATCAATCCGCCTACCAGGCACAGTTGAGTATGAGAAGAGAATATCTGCTTCTACAGGGATGCGTCTGCATCCAGATTCTCGTCTGCTTGGGGATAAGTCCCTGTGGTGCTGCCCACTTTTCTCCGACCGTCTGTCCGTACACGCCTTCAAAGAATTGTGCTTTTAGTCAGCTAATTATCTATGGAATGATGATATGATGAAAATAGCGTACACGTTCTATTCCACCATATTTAGTGGGTCCGATATGTTATCGAATTTTCACCGGTTTATTACAAATTAATATTGTGCTTACATTCCTTACAGTTAATATAACTATATCAAAAAATATCTTAAAACATTATATAATAAATGTTCTGCTTTCGTAGATGATGATAATTTTTTTAAACAATCAGCCACAAGGAAATTGACATTGACAAGTAATTATAGAATATGTTTCCAATAACAAATGTAAATGTATAAAAATGAGTTTTATGGTAATCACCACAGTCATTTTCTTCAAATTGTTCAATACATAAATGTGTTATTTTCGTGTTCAACGCTATTTAACGCCTCATGTTATAATGTGACTGGATCGGAGTTGCCACCCAAAAGGCGGATGATTCTGATGTAATCGTGCAATGCTTTTATAGCTTTTCAGATCATAAAAACAAGTTGCAACAATATTCATGACTGAGCAAATAAAGTGCGCATGCAATTAATACTAAATGTGTATGTTACTGAGTGAACGAACGGATGAATGAATGGGTGGATGAATGGGTGGATAGATGGATTTGGATGGATGGATGGATGAATGGATGGATGGATGGATGGATGCGTTGGTGGGTTAATGGGTGGGTGGTGTATGGATTGATGGATGGATGGATGGATGGATGGATGGATGGATGGATGGATGGGTTGGTGGGTTAATGGGTGGGTGGGTGTATGGATGGATGGATGGATGGATGGATGGATGGATGGATGGATATATGGGTTGGTGGGTTAATGGATGGATGGATGGATTAATGGATGGATGGATGGATGAAAAAGTGGTTTGATAGATATGACAAAATTGGGTGGACGGATGGAGGGAAGAACGAAGAAAGGAACAAATAGGTCTATGAATTATAAGATGTAAAAGTATCGATAGCCCGATATATTTATTGATTTAATGCGGATGTGAGTGTAAGTGAACATGCGCGCGCAAATACCTTACCAAAAATGATTTAATTTATGTATTGTTATCTTAAATGAATCGAGTGGGTGGGTATGAATAAATGAACAATACAACCGATAAATCTTTGAATACAAGTTATAGCGGTAGACGCATTTGATAACCAATAGTATAGGCCTTAAATACACATAATACCTGAATGAAGAAAAGCTTTGGTTTCCCGACTAGAGTAGGGCACCTGTCCCCTTTGAAAGGCCACGTGAGTGTCTCGAGAGGCACTGGTCGGTCTGTAGCGTATACATAGCCCTCCCGACCGTAACTTAGCACGGCACAGCCGAAGCAATCACAGTCAGAATGGTCAGCAGAGGCTACTGGAAACAAACGAAGGATAATCACAGTGAAAATGTTCAGCAAAGACTACTGAGAAAAATCAATCGCATTTAGAATGGTGAGAAGAGGCTACTAAAACAAGCAATCACAGTCAGAATACTCAGCATAGGCCACTAAAAGAAACCAATCACAGTGTTAATATTTAGCAAAGGCTACCTCGAAAAAGCAATCACAGCTGAGTGGTCAGCAGAGGAACTGGAAGCGAAGCAATCAAAGTAAAATATTCAACAAAGGCTATTGAAAACAAAGCAATCACACTGTAAATGTTCGGCAAAGGTTAACTGAACGAGTTTACTTGAAAGGCAGCAATGATAATACTATGATTACAGTGACAAGCCCAGTAGCAATGTCATTAAAAACCTGTTTGAAGTTTCATATCTACCGTACACTAAACAGGAAAAAACAACTCACAAACAACACAGACAAGTCTAAATATTGTTAAAAGTCAATTCATATGCATATATATGCAGATAAAGTGCAGAACGAAGCACATATGACATCATGCTAGGTTTAAAAAATATAGGATCTGACACGAGTTGATTTTATTAAACGAGTTTATGAAATTTGTTAGTAAGCGAGCCTCTGGCGAGCTTACTAACAACTTTCATGGACGAATTTAATAAAATTCTTGTATTAAATGACAACGAGTGTCAGATCTTTTTTATCACATGCTTAAAACGGTGTTTTTATTACCAATTTAGTTCCACTTTCTGAATCGATTGTTTGACAGCCAAAGTACTCAGAGTAGAATGTCAACGATGCGCCATATAAATAGTTCCAAATTAAAATGACAAAAGTAACTAGCAGTTATCACGTTTTTATTCTGATAAAGCGCTTAACAAGTCACAACTATAAAAATATGTTGTAAAATATCCAACAGCATGAATAACGAACGATTTTAACCAAAAAAACCCCAATAAGTACATAATTTGATGACGTCACACTCAGAGTACATGCATTTACGCGGCTTATGTGACCTACATCGGTCTGTCAAGTTTTACTGTGTGCACGGATTTAAAAGTTATTCGCTGTCGCTTTCTACGATGATCTTGCAGCGTTTTCTTAGTGTACATCGAGTTTCACAACATGCAGATGATTACGGCGAAGCCTTTCTCTGTACTGCATGGATGTTGATGTTGAAAAAGTTCCACCAAGAATGTTTCCAGAGAACATGATGTTCTAGCCGCCATGTGATGTGTAAGGAGATGTCTGTGCTGCGGAATTCGTATTTGTGTTTTCGGTAACCGACAGCTGATTAAACTGGCAAGCAAATGGCATTGATTGCATATTGCTTGTGTTGGTCAAGATGGAAATGTTTGAAATGTTTTTGTGGTGTTTGTCACTAATGTGGCTGTATTTGTTTTGTTGACTGACTGGATATTTCTGTGACTAATGATCTTCATTATCTGGTTGGCGGAACATTGTTATCAGAAAGATTTTGTACAAGATGCTTTCTGGCACTATGATTCGTTAGCCATTTGTCTCCCGGAAGTCTTACAGCTTCATTATTGAGGTAAGTATTTGTTGGCAGTTAAACCATTTTGTTTACAAATAATGCGGAGGGATATCTAGGTTGTGTGTGATTAGTCTAGCCAATAGAAATGTCTGATAGGTTATCTTACACATGTGTAAGATAAAAATATTCGTAATGGGTTTATTATTATTTATATAATGATTTATTACCAAAGGTGCTCTTCCAATTACAAGTCTGAAGTTCATTCACATTTACATACCTTCATCCATTAATTTCGTCATTCTGGCACATGTGACGTCATTATATCTGCGCACATCAAATCCCGTGTCCTGAAAGCGTTCTTCTAACCGTTCAGCGTCAACGTCAGTTCCTTCACGCTCTTTTTGACCCATACTTTCGTGGAAATGCTTGTTGTTGAATATCAGAAAGATACCACGCCGTCGGTAGTTGAAATTGTATTCATTGGGCTCAGATGGGGCACCGGGTCGTACATGCTTTTCACGGTCTGCGCTGGAAAAATATATCATTGATAATAACCTTCTTTATACTATATATTCATGTATCATAGAAAAAGCTGTAAAGGCTTACAGCTCTCCGGTCAATTTGAATTCGCTTTAAAGATCTAATGGTATTTGATGGTTTTTCATCTGAAAAACCCTGAAACAAGTTCTGTACGCAGCTGCATTTAATTGAACATCGGTTTATATTACAAGTAGATAGTGGGAGAAACTCCTGAATGATGATGATTAATTTCAAAGTTTCTAGTGATTTATGCATTGACATCCCCGATGTTACAGCAAAACATTATTGTTTTTTTTTAGATGAGTTATTTTCGAGCTGGACTGTTACGTAACTGATACATTGTAGCATACAAAGTCACGCATGATGCTATTTCCCGGGCAGTAACCAGTACTGCTGTACATTTGGAGAGACAATAAATAAGTTGCAATGTTCTAAATAGAATCAACAGTCTCCTTGATTAGATAATGACACTAGACAACTGCATTGTGCCTTTTCGATACCATTACAATGATTTAGGTACTTAAGTTAAAACTTTAAATGAAGAAATTCCTAGTTTGAAAAGAATAAAGGTATGTTTTTTTCTAACAAATCTCAGTTTTATACTTCTGATTAGATTTAACAGAAATGTTTTGATCTGAATGCTACTGTTGACAAAGATGCTCATGAACTGTTAAATTGTCCCAAATTTCGGAGAAATTAATGAATTGTCCTCAATTTTAGGATAAAACTTTCATATAATTCTGATCCCATTAGCTAGGCTGCTGAAAGATAACAGAAAAAGAAATGGAATTTGGCGTCGAGCCAATGGTTGAAAACGGTGATATTTTAATGATACCTTAAATCAGTTAAATGTTGCCAATTTACGGTAGAAGATATTTATTTTTCTCAATATGTTTCAAGACCGATCTACATATTTTGCTTCAAGAGTGTAAGAACCCAAAGCAATTACCTAAACGTAATTGGCTTTCTTGTTTAGTTTCTCTTCTGTACCAATACTATCTGGTTTATGTTGTAATGTTTCGATATACTTAGAGATAAATATCTGAGAAGACGGCTATAAGCAATCTTACAGCTGCGCTAAGAAAAAGACGACCATGAAAATAAGGGATTTATAATTCCTCTTTGTGAAAATTCTTTTTGTATAATGAAGTTGACATGGTCTTATTAACTTAGGCTTGCTATTTTACTTATGTATAATGTCTTCATGTTTTATGCATTGTATGCTTTTCCGTTTCTCTGTCAATATATATCTATTTAAGACGCATTCAACTGGTCAGGACTATAGAAAAGTAAAAAAAATACGTGTATTGTACACAAACTCTGTGTATGGATCATAATCTAATTGCCTTATTGTCCTGTTGTGCAGTTTTGGAGTGTTTTTATCTTGATAGAAATGGACCCTAAATGGCCCTGAGCCAATAATCAAATATACAGGAAATTGGCCCCTACTGTGACATCAGTGCAATAAGCAGAAGATGCACAGCAGGTGATTGTCATGCCAAACATTCCTTAAACTAGGCATTTAACGAGGTCCATCCCGAAGCGTGACGGAGATGACCTAGTTGGTACAAATTGACTAACCAAGGTCCAAAATATCAGATGTTGGAGATTTGCTAATATTATGTGACAACGCGACAGAGTCTGTTTCAGTTTCATTTGATCATAGAATTACCACACGCAGTATGTAATATATCACATGTAACATTCAAAACGAGAAACAACACATATACAAACGCCTGTTAATTGTTGTTACTTTGCGTCATTAACAAACTTGATCAAATAGATACAACTTAATTGCTTCTTCAGCAAAAGCTTCCCTAAAAGGTTACATTTATTCTAAAGAAGATTTTAAGCCTCAGATTCTGATTCATTTTGATCTTAAGAACTAGCAGTTTTTATATCAAACAGTAAAATCAGTAAAATAGTTTAATAATAAATAAGCTAAGGTAATATGGACTCATTCTAGTCAACTACTTTAAAACAATAGTGACACAATGAATGCCTTTTCATTGTTATCGATAATAAACATGTTCATGAAAAAAGTATGACTAAAATTGTGTCACTCGAAACGTTCCCGATTGAATAGAATATTCCATCATTGTTGTGGGCAGATATTTCTCCTTAAGTTAAGAGACATAATGTCCTGATCAATTCTAAAACAATTTCATCTTGTTAATCTGGGAAAGATACCGGACATAAAGCGATTATGTAGCGGTTATTCAAAGTATTCTAGTCAGCATCGATCTACAAACGGAATAAGTTTTTCTAGTGTAAAGTACTTAGTGTTATACGATTTGCACCTAATTCACTTTGAATAAAAAAGCGACAGAAATCCAAAAACAAATTTGATTTGATTATCTTTTATGAGAATGCATTTTTTCAAACTTGTAGTAACAAGTGCTTGATAATTTCCCAATGTAATCATTAGCCTCCATATAAAGAACTATCACTAAATCAATACGCTCATTTGTCATGTTTTGTTACAAACCTCAATTAGGGTTCTTTATGTGGAATCAGAAGATGATTTATTCTAGTGATTTGTCAATGGCGCTTTTACAACTGAGACGACACATTATCTTTGTGAAAGTTGTTACATAACATTTAGTGTGTGTATACCACGTGATAAATTGCGTCATAAATGTTTAGTCGGAAGGCAATATTTTGCTTCGAATGAAGCCTAAAACAAAGATAACTTTACTATTTTTTCACGTTTTTACATGAAACAAAGCGCAGTCTACGATGCTTACAGAGCCCCGCCTTTGGCCTTTTACCAGAGTTTGATTGAGAGTTTAACAACAAACCATTCACAAAACTGCCGCAATGATTGGGACTGTCTAAACATTAATTGGAAACAGTGTTTAAAGAAACTAATCGCCTTATTAAACTCCGGCAATAAAACAAAGACGGGGCTCTTTAAGCGGCTAAGAATGCCATTTGTTTCATTTAAAATGGTGAAAGAACAGAATAGTTAACTTTGTTTAAAATCATCATTCGAAGCAAAATATTGCCTTCCAAGGTAGCGTTTATGACGTAATTTTTCAAGTGGTATTCACAAACACTGACATTTAGAGTTAGCCAAACAATAGCAATACAATCACACGCCAAACTCGTAGATCAATTGAAGAATTAGATGTTGTCAGGCTAATTTCTCCGTTATTCATGGAACAATCGGTGTTAATTACCCGCTATTGTCTAGTTCATTACTGCAGGCGTCCAATTGACCTGGCTGGATTTGGTTGCTTTTACCATGCGTCGCTTTATTCTATTTATTGGTAAATATTAATTGGAGCTTAGTTATAGATGCTGCATCAACTACCGTGTTATTGAAATAATTTATTTTCAATCACAGACAATGTGGATGAAGTAGATGTTATGTATCATGTTACCAATGACAACGTTTAATAACGTACCTATACCTGAATTACCCTATTGATAGGGGGGTGAACGCTTATTGATACTTGCACTCGGACCTTGCCCATTCGGCGAGTGCTCTGATAAGATTGTTAGTCATGTTAGGTTTTTGGAGCATAGTGCTAAAACAGAATATAACCCTTGTTAGAGCTACTCTGGTTCTTTAACGTGAACCAGTGTATAGCGCTGTCACACCAGACCCCGATTTCACGTCACTCTCGGAGGACAATTAGTATATTTTTGTGTGGTGCGTCGAGGAAGCAAACTCGCGACTCCTGGATTGACAGTCTAGTGTGTTACCACTAGATCACGGATCCGCCACAATAGCGTTACTATATATCAACACCCGACTTATATCACCGCATACTTGTATTTCCTTCGATGTGGGAACAACGTTAAGACTTAAACTAAAAAAACACTCTATTAATGGTGCAAAAATTGTTTCATGCCCTTGTAATGTTTTCTTATCTTTCAAAAACAATCAAGAACTATTAAAACAATAATATTGATTGTGGGAAATGTTATTTGGGAATAAGAGTAAATCTTTAAAAGAAAAGTCATAACTGTCAATTTAAGTTTAGAGGTTATTTAGTCTTTTTTTGATAAAATTGGGTATTAAACATTTGTTGCTCAGCTCGAATCCAAAAAAAGGAAAAGAGGTACCGTTGTATAATGGTTCTTATGAAGGATGCCGAGTTTAATTTAAAAGAAATGAGCACAAAACACAGTATTTCTACCTTATGAGACTAAAGTACACCATAGAAAATCTTTGAGCATTCACCAACCATTTAATATTTTCCCGTTATCTGCTATTTAAAACAAAGCTGCAATCTTGTTACCTGTAATTAATATATCCATAAATGTATTATTTAGTAAGTAGTTAAGTCAAAATTGAAGTTTGTTATAAATTTTGATTTTGATTAAGAGTCATTTTAATTTTTGTGTCAGAATTAGCCGATTTTGGCATCAATGCATTCATTTGAGTTATTTAAGATACTTCACAATAGAACGGCTATCAATTGCTTGAAAATCTCATTTTTCTTCCGTTCTCTGTAACTTGGCCCATAAACACTTACGTCTTGACTCGGAGTTTGAGACTCAGGCTCAGAAAACTAAAAAGCCTATAGCATAGTATCATTTATTCTAATTTAATTTTCTTATTGCCATTGGAAATAATCTCCGGCTCTCTTTGGCGTAAACGACATTGCCATTAAGACTCGTGTTAGTAAAATGTTATAACATTCTATTAAATGAATAAAAACATTAGTATATGAACGTAAATATAGAAACTGCGATCTGATCTTTTGTCTGGTTTAATCGCTATATCAACTTCTGTAAGTTCACTGAAAGTTCATTGTTCTTGTATATTTAATAAGATTGGGTCGAAATAACACCTTGAACATGAATATGATGTTCGATAGGATTAGACTTTTCACAAAATATAATATCAAAACACCTTTTTTGGTCACGTTTCACAGCATATATAGGAAATCATGACACTGGTGAAGAACTGAACAGCCAATATAACATAGCTTTTTATAATTGTATTTAAAATCTAAATATATAATATATTCGAAGCTATAATTAGTTTGCATACGTCCCTTCAAAAAGATTAATTAATAAATAATAGCGTTTGTCAAAAGCGGTATCCGACTTCGACATGCAACATAAGCTCTGATCTATTTCTTTAGGCATGTTTCTTTCAAAGGCACTATTGTTAATGACATTCTCAACCTAACTAGCGTTGCGATATTTATCAAAAAGGGAGATTACAAAATGAAGACATTTAAGTATAAAGCATTACAACTTATATACAGTTATTACTTAACGACAAAACCGGCATCACCTAAAATACATAAATCCAGGCGTAGCAACATAGCCAATGTTTTTTTTCTCTCCCACTTTTAAGGGAATGGTGGTAGGGCCCATTAACATGGGAAAAATAGCGTCGTTTAGGCCAAAAGGGGAATAAAACTAACATGATTCATATAATGCTCAACTTGTTTTCAAAACCGTTTTTTCGACAAACCTTTGGTAGTATTCATGAATGGCATTATTTTTGCTACAATTGCTAAATGTTTAGAGGCCAATACTCCTTTTTGTAACTTTTTTAAGGGGATTTTTTTACCTAGGCAGGGATAAACATACGTTTCAGGAGGGGAAAAGGGTCTAATTCCCCCCCAAAAGGACTGAAAAACACTGCAAAGCCCTTAGATTGATATAAAAAAATGCTTGAGCTCAGTTTCGGCTTACTGAATATGTTGATTTGGTTCCCTACTTGCAGTGTAAGCGCTGCGGGGGAACAGGGATACAAAACATACACTCAGTAAACTTGAGCGGTTGTTCGCTTCAACTGGGACGAAAATCACTCAGGCTAAAAAATAAGGAAATTCTAAATGTTTCAAAATCTATATAATATATCATTTTTAGACAAAATTTGTGTGCATTTACGTATGACAGTATATAGAAATAATATCTGCACGTGAAAAAATATCTGTTTTTCTGAGTCTGAGTCATAAATTCAGACTGAAGACCGCTCCTGAAATCAATTTATCGCATACAGTCAATCACGACACATTTTCTAAGGACAGCAATTTCAAGATCAGAAATGATATTGTTCCTATTCTATTATACTTAAGGACTGGAAAGGATAATGCAACGAAAGGTATAAGGATAGGCACAAAATCGCTTCATTTAAAACTTCCCAGAGTACGAAGTTCGTCACTGACAGAATCGTTAACACGCAATCAGACTTATACAACATAATTGCAGAGGCATTAAATAATAAGATATAAACGAAGAGAAATGTGTGTTGATGTTTTTTTAAATTCATTGATGACAAGAAACCCATTTAAGAGAGAAATGTCAACCAATGAATATATGTGTTGTTGTTTATGAAATTATTTGAAACGTTCTTTTGAACCACGCGTTATCAATATATATTTTACAAAAATGTTAAGATACATAGATCCATATTGTATACGTTCAAATTCACATCGACCAAGACAATAAAATAAAAATATACTTAGGTACCACCCTTATTTAAAATCAATACATACTTATGCATAACAAACATATATTTATGATGGTGAATCTTTAACTACTTACTTAATAATACATTTATGGAAAATATTTTATAGTGTTTTGAACAAAATTGAACGATTTAATTAATAGCTGAAAACGCACAAATAAAAAATGACTGTTGAGTGCTATAAGATTTACAGCGATAAACCTTCTCTCATAAGGTAAAAATACCCTGTTTTCTGCATCTTTCCTTCAAATTATACACGATATTCTCCATAAGAACCATTGTTCTCAAAATTAAGTCATCCTTTTCGGTAAACTAAAAAAAATGTTTTAATTGTGGGACATCTTATTTGGGAGTAAGAGTGCATCATTATTTGCATTGTCACTAAGAACATTCAAGCAAAAGAAGAGTGTTTTCAGTATAGTAAGTTCTGCATTTAAACCCGAGTAAGCTTTTTATCTTTACCTGACTTTTCTCAAAAGATAGGGTAAAGTTGAGTCATTAGAGATCGAACTCAGGCGCGGCGAAGCAGACGACATCTGGAGACTTTGACTAGAACCGTGAAAACTTGTTCCATCGGTCCGGGAACCGTCCCAGTTTGATTTTAATTCCGCACTTGAATGATATTCCTTTGCCATAAGTACATGTAACATTGCTATAAAGTGAGTGTATATTCTTTGTATCCAACTGTACGGAATTTACCATTATTTTACATTATCTCTGAATTCTTAGTCGTGATTTTTATCATCCAATATAAATTTACTGCTTGAACTCCAGGTCTGTTTTATTACAGTCTGGTCGCTCAAATGAAAAGAAGCCAATTCTTAGACGTGATTTATTTTATCCAATATAAAGTCACTATTTAAACTTTAATTCTGTATATTACAGTATGGTCGCTCTAAAGTAAAGGAGCCAATTCTTAGTCGTGATTTATTTTATCCAATATCAAGTCACTGCTTAAACTCCAGGTCTGTTAATTACAGTATGGTCGCTCTAATGTAAAGAAGCCGATACAATAGAATCCAGTACAATGCGAAAGAGACGTCCAAGAGAAATGGTTAACAAACGTCCCATTTCATCCATCAATACAAGCTAACTAAAGTCGATAACACTGTTAAAGACATGGAGAGACACGCAGCCTCATATCATGACGAATTCTGGCTGCTTTATGCCATTTTGATTGATTTACATTGGTCATTTGACTTACATATCGCGAATGTCAAATTGATGAAATTTTATTTCTGGTATAAATTTTAAAATTAGTCAGAAACTCAGATCCGATAAATCACAAACAGACATTAAATTCAAAAGATATGTGTCGCATTGTTAAATTTGAATGTTTTTTTTCTCTGAGATACTGTCTATGGCTGATTGTTTGCAAATGAAACTTAAAGGTTAAAGCATGGAATGGGTGTTGCTGTTGCTCCGCCCAAAACTAGCAAATGCAACGTCTAGGCCGGTTAGACGAAATTGCCCGTCAAAGAAACAATAACTGTGGCCGTCAGGGTCATGGCGTATCTTTTAATGTATCACGAGGAACCTACTTCTGAAGAGGCAAGCCCATTACCCAGCAACGAATCAGTATAGATAGCCACTAGCCACTTCGACCGGCCAGTTAAATAGTAGCTTTATGATACCCTCGCAATTACCACGCGAAACTCTTTGAAGAGATAAAAGCTGACTGCCGGAAAACGCCGTTAAGTCAGTACAAAGTTACTGTGTCTTTAAAATGGCATTTCGATTGTGCTTTATTTATCTGATTGACGGGCGCATTTAGCAAAGTTGATTTACAAACAGTAGTTATAATGAAATATAGAGTAGGCAAAAGAACATCTTTTTCACACGGACATCGTAGGGGAAATGATTTATTTATATAAAACAAGTTAATTGTAAACAAACTAGGTAAATGAAGAATATGTCCTCTCGCAGGCATGTCTCTTTAATTGGTACAATTGCCATTGGTGCTAATGTAATTGAGATGGCACATTTCCTTCGATAAATAGTTATATAACCTTCAGCTGATCGCCTCATGGGAAACTTGGACGTCGTTTAATTGGAAAAGCAAATATGGTCAGGCCGATATTGCCTGTATTCGAGGAACAATTGGTGTAATTTACATCCTATTGTTGACTTCATTACCGCGGGCGTAGAAATGGCATCAAATCTAATTGTCCAGCTGTGTATATTCCGGTCAATTCCCATCGCCGTTTTCATTGCTTTATTTATTAACAGACAAACATGAATTGAAGCTTAGCATTGGTTGATGCCTTGGCATTTGAACACATTATTTTGTTTTCTTTCTGTTTGCAAGACAAGGGGCTAGACGCCAGATGGACCCAAAATTGGCAAATTCAGTATTTCCACAAAAAAGCCTAGAATTGTTAATACGAGCTAGATTGAGGCCGATGATACACTAGTTTACATGCTTTAAATACTATTTTCTGCTGTCTCAGCTGAGTTTACCCGTTAAAACAGCACAATGGTTTCCCATTTTAAAATGAGTATTCTTAGCATGTGCAAGTCACGTGATTTGTACAGATAGATATACCGAAGCAGTTTTGAAATTAATTGGGATTTATGTTGTAGACAAAACAAGTAAATTTCTTATTATAAAAAAAATATGCAAAAACTGCTAAAGCTGCATGTGTCGTAAGCGGAAGTGATACATCAGTAAGTAAGATTAAATGCGTTGTACACGACGGCATAAATTGTATAAATGTTTTTGACAATTTTCTTTTATTCTTGCACTTGTATAAGCTGGTGTCTAGTCCCTTGAATATCAAGAAATTGTATAATCAAAACATAATTATCGCTCCAATAGTCTTATTATATTTTTGGTTACTCAAAGTATCACGTCCGAACGCTAGTCAAATTTGTTGTATTCTGCAATTTTTGAGATACTTTAAGAACTATTAAAATAGGCCAGTCAGAAAAAAACCCGTATACTTAGATACATAATCTTGTCCAAAGGCATCGACTTTAGGAAAACAATGTTGCTTTTGTCTTTTACTTAAGCATTTATAAAGTATATTCGATTATATCCTACATTCTAGAATTCGTGTTGCATTTTACAGATACGCGCAGCTGCCTTAAAGCTGCACTCTCACAGATTAACCATTCTGATTTTTGATTTTATGTTTTTGTCTAGGAATGAACCAATTTTGCGTAAATATCTGGAAACCGGTGATATATCACTGCTGACAAAAGATCAGATCGCAGATTTTCATATTTCTGTTCTAAAGCTATTGTTTTATGGCTAAAAGCGTTACTAACGCTTTACAAAAAGTACATGAAACACCATTTTTTGAAAATAAAAATGAAAACCTGTGATATGATTTTTGTCACTTGTCTTAAATCACTAGTTTCCATGCATTTTCAAAACAATTTGCTCGTTCCACGGCAAACAAAATAAAAATAAAATAAAAAAAAGTTTTCAAATCGGTCCATCTTTGAAAGTGCTAATTTTAACCGTTCTGATTTACTGAAAGTTTGAGCAATAATAATTTACAATATTTCTCGTTTTTAACAGTGTGTGAATCAATCAATATTTGTATTTTCTATATTGTATTGACGTATTGGATAATTATATAGTCTACAATTACGCCTTTAAAAATGCATGAGTAGCGTAATAAAACAATAAACGTCCGGCTGATAGGGATCGAATGACAAAAGAAATGGAGGGAAATAAAGACGCTTTGTCGTCTGTAAATTCACTAGAAATAATACCGGCTGTTGAACATGAAGCTATCTATGATGTGTAAAATTACTTTCTGGAAATATCTGAAACACGAAGAATTTAACATGTCATATAAAATATCCACAAAGACATTCACAATTTAAATATTTATTAAAATGGACGTAAACTCGTTATATTGATAGCAAATCGAAACCAATCAGATACGACAATTGAACCAAGGGGGAAATGATTGATACCTAAAGAGAAGAATATTGAATATCGATATTATTTCATTTCATCAGCTATGTTTATGCATTTCATTAAGGGCATGTCAGGTTGTTTCCCCTTTAATTGGTATTCACCACTGCCACAAACGCTGTTCATACTGCCCTGAATGCAATGACATCACCAATACGTCATAGCTTATATCTTATCAAAGGTTGGTAGTTCGTCACCTGAAAATCGCACTGTGAATGTAAAAAAGTAACTTTTCTTGTAAGAAGTGTGTTAAATTTAACATTTCGGAGAGAATTTCGAGAGAAAGTCGGCCAATATGAATGTTTGAGTGAAAGGGACTAGACACCAGATGATACAACTGTAAGAAAAGGAGTCAAAACATACGTAAAATTAAAATCGTTGTGTAAAACGCAATTGACCTTAACTTACTGAAGTATCACATCGCTTACAACGCATGTATCTTTAGCAGTTTTTGCGTATTTTGTCAAGTCGAAAGTATGTTTAAAAACAGCGTCGGTATTTTTATAAACACTAATCACGTTACTTTCACATGCTAAATAGATACATTTCGTGGCTTCCCAAAAGAATTAACCGTGCTAGAATGCGGGAGACTGGTGTGAAACAACGTAGACACGGAGACCGACAAATTACCATTAGTGATCAAATTGAGCGATGGAAACTTTTGAAAGAGCTACATACTGCTGAAAATGACAGCGAGTTGGCTAAAACGCTCATAACACGGGTTAGTGTGTGAAACGTTAGCCTGAATGTAAACCATTCGGCGCTATTTTTAAACGGGGGAAACTCAGCTGAAACGTTTGGGGCGACATGATTGATACATTAATTTTATTCTTTAAATCATTTAAATGATGTATTCTCGACCACATACTAGCTCACATTTACAATTCTAGGCTGGTTTGGATGTAAAACTTATTTGCCGATTTTGGGACCGTCTGGTTTCTTAGCCCCTTTAATATTTCAAATGGATATATTTCACCCCCTAACCTTTATCTATTCGCTTAAACGCAGCTTAGTTGTTGCATCATAATATTATAAATGGTTATCATAATCCACATTCGTTAAAAAAAGTCTTAAATTTTAGTCAAATGTATTAATTCCTCGACCGCCTTTTCACCTCACCGAAAAGAAACATGCTAAATGGAACTGATAGTTGTTTCTCTTACAAATAATTATTTACAAATAAGGACCATGGTAAGTTGTATGATCTGGATGCATAAACATGGTTTCCAATTGACCTTTGTTCTAAATCAACGGTTTTGAAAAGTACGAATCATTTTGTGTAATTGAACGCTCTTTTTGTGAAAAAATCCAATCAATGCATTCAATTTCATTACGTCGTTTAAAAAATGATTCCAGCTCGTGTTCTCTATATGTATCCACTCATAGTACGCCTTTGGACAAACGGTTCTGCTCTTCAGATCCATTGACTGATGCTTCGACGCAAACATAAATGTACAATAAACGGTGATGACAGTTTTCAGAGCTATTCACGGAGGAAAACACATTGCCGATACTGAGCATAAACTGATAGCATTCGCTAGATTTATATCTGCAACAGATCTATTTATTAGGGAAATGAAGCAATATCATGAATGTTTAGCGGTATTGGTGGTAAAATGGTTGGTGTTATTGTTTATGTGGGTAGTCTTGTGGTTGTTTTTGTTGTTGTTTTTATTGATTTTGGTAGTGGTTGACGTGGTGGTGTTGTAGGGTTTGTTTAGATAGTGTATGTTTTTTTGTAATTGTTGTGATTGTGGTGGGTGTGGTGGTGTTGGTTGTGGAAGATGTGGTAATGGATGTTTTTTTGTTGTTGTTGATGGTGTTGGTTGTGGTTGTGATGGTGGCAGTGAAAGTGTTAGAAGTGGCAGTGGTGATTGATTTGCTTTTGTTATTGTTTTTATGCTGTCGCTGGCGGTGGTCGTAGAAGTGGTTTTGATGCTGGAGATGTTGCTGTTGTTGTATATTTAAGTGGTAAAGTAGTGGTAGTGCAAGATGTGGTTGTGATTGTGGAGTTGTTGTTGGTGACTGTGTTGACAGTGGTTGTGGTAGAAGCGGTAATGGTTGTCATGGAGCTGTTGTTGTGGTTGTAGTTGTAGTTGATGTGGGTAGTTGTTGTTGTGGTGGTGGTGGTGGTGGTGGTGTTGGTGGTGATGGTGGTTATGGTGATGGTATTGTAGTTTTCCCTTTGCTTAAATGAAGTTGATGAATGGAAAAAAATGATGATGTCGTGATTCAATCGTTTAAAAATTGATTCGAGACAGTATCCACAACTTTTGTCAACCTAAATATGATACCATCAGCAAAACTTCGTGACAGTGACTGAAAAGCATACCTTTTTATGAAGGAGAAAACCGCTGATAATGAGCATTTGCGATATCACAATGTCGTGATTAATTGCAAAAGGGTGATTATCTTGTTAATTTATCTGCTATTCCAGAAATAAAGCAACTTAAGGAGTACAATTTAAAAAGAAACAGCGATCTAAACGGGAGAGAATTATACGACTACATTTATATAGAACTGCTTTGAATGCAATAGGAATCATTGGTCGAAATTATATTTTGTTAAATTTGAGATGTAAACACTATTGCATTTGACAAATGAAATGGAAATGCGACATGTGTCGCATCAAACTATGTATTTAAGTGGATACAACTTAAAACATTTCTTCATGAAACTAATACGTCAACATCGCTTTGACAGCTGTGTGAAGTAAGATTAACATACGACTTGGACATTAGACTTTCAAAAATGAAAGTCGTGCTCGTACGACATTGGACGTTGGATATTCAAAAATGAATTTCGTACTGCATGACATTGGACATTCAAAAATTAAAGTCGTGCTGGCACGAATTTGGACGTTGGATATTCAAAAATGAAAGTCGTGGTAGCAGGACATTTGACATTAAAATTAAAGTCGTGTTGGCACGATATTGGACATTGGACATTCAAAAATGAAAGTCGTGCTGGCAGAACATTGGACGTTCAAAAATGAAAGTCGTGCTGGCACGACATTGGACGTTGGACATTCAAAAATGACAGTCGTGTTGGCAGGACGTTGGACATTCAAAAATGAAAGTCGTGCTGGCAGGACATTGGACATTCAAATATGAAAGTCGTGGTGGCAGGACGTTGGACATTCAAAAATGAAAGTCGTGGTGGCAGGACGTTGGATATTCAAAAATGAAAGTCGTGGTGGCAGGACGTTAGACATTCAAAAATGAAAGTTGTGGTGGCACGACATTGGACATTGGACATTTAAAAAAATGAATGTCGTGGTGGCACGACATTGGACATTCAAAAATGAAAGTCGTGCTAGCAGGACATTGGACTTTCAAAAAGTAAAGTCGTGTTGGCACGACATGGGCATTCAAAAATGAATGTCGTGCTAGCAGGACATTGGACTTTCAAAAATTAAAGTCGTGTTGGCACGACATGGGCATTCAAAAATGATTGTCGTGCTGGTAGGACATTGACTTTCGAAAATTAAAGTCGTGTTGGCATGACATCGGACATTCAAAAATGATTGAATTCTGGCAGGACATTGCACATTGGGCTTTAAAAATTAATGTCGTGCCAGCACGACATTGGACATTGGCCATTCAGAAATGAAAGTCGGGCTGGCAAAACATTGGACATTTGGCATTCAAACATGAATGTCGTGCTGTAAGGACATTGAACATTGGGCTTTTCCAAATACGATGCCGTGCTAGCACGATATTGGACATTGGACATATAAAAATGAAAGTCGTGTTGACAAAACATTGGACATTTTGACATTAAAACATGAATGTCAATGCTGCCTCGACATTGGAGTGCGATAGTTGTCGAGTGAATAAATGACAATTTCGTACCCAAGAGAGAGAGAGAGAGAGACTTAAAATGATACTTTAAGATAGCTATGAGCAGTGCACGCGTCCATGGGCTGACTCATACCGGAACAGTACTCTAGTCGATCTGAACTGTTTTTCATATTTGAATCTGTAACTTTGATTGAGAATGATATATGAAATGTTGCAGATGATAGCGCAAATAAATATATATATATCACATCATATTTAACAATTACAATATTTTTTGTATAACCCTTCTGTGAATTATTGTTTGGTGGAACACATTGTTGCAATAGATGTTTTTTCCTCTTTTACTCGTCAACTGTGTTGTTAGGTATTATTGTTGGTATAAAGCATAGGTCGTATGTCAATTTTGAGACCCTCATAACATTTTTACTTTCTCCGTGGTGTCCTTTTCTTTTAAAACATTCTTTGGAGGGAGTAGTTTAGAATTTACGCTTAAAAAAATGAGTGTTTCGGCATAAATCATCAATTTCCGAACGTTAACAAAAAAAATGCGACCTCTTACTCTGTCAGCAGTCTAATATCACTAGTTCTCAGACATTAACGCAAAAATTGATTAAATCCAAGGCAATAAATAAAAAATCTCAAAACGTTCGATCTGTGAGAGTGCAGCTTTAAATCATATAGCCGGGAATGGTTACATAAGCTGCTAAGTTTCTCTGTCAATACATTCCCTTGTACGAGCGAAGTAAATTGAGGAATCAAATAGGATAACGCTGAATTCGTCTGAATTCAAAGAACAAGTGGTGTCAATTACACCCAATTGACATCTTCTCTCCTAATTGCGAAGAAATGGCATGCAATCAAATTTTCCTGACGCAAGTAATTCGGTCAATTCCCATGCCACCATGATTGTTTTTATTTATTCATTGCCAAACACGAGCTGGAATTTAAAGCAGAACTCTCACAGATTGGCCGTTTAGACAATATGTTTTTGTCATGGATAAACCTATCTTTTCGTAAATATCTGGAAACGTATGAATATTAAGACTTCTGACAAAAGATTAGATTGCAGTTATTCATAATTACGTTCGAAAATGTATGATTTTAGGCTAAAAGCGTTACTAAGTCTTTAAGAAAAATGTGTTTTTTAGCATTTTTTCCCAACAATACCGATCTGTTCTATTGTTAGTTATCTTATATGACTGATTTGGAGGCATTTATGACAAAACCAGCTGATTCTGAGACACAAATTAAAGGAAAAGACAAAATGTCTTTTTTTGTGAGAGTGCAGCTTTAATATAGCTTCATGCTTTTCCTTTCCATATGCAATAAAAGTGTATTATCAAAAAAAATAAGTAATTGGCCATTGCATGAAGGCATGTCATGCAATACGAATATACCCATGTACAATTTGCATTCTGAATTGAACCAAGCAAAAATGATTGTCTTCAGTTTTTTAGCACTCGTAATATTTACCTGACTTTTCTCAGCAGATAGGGTGACGTTGTGTCATTAGAGATCGGACTCAGACGCGGCGAAGCAGACGACATCTGCAGACTTTGATTAGAACCGTGAAAACTCATTCCATCGGTCCTAAGAGACGCCTGGGAACCTTCCCAATCCGTATTCAACTCCGTGCTTGATGGATATTCCTTCTCCATATGTACGTGCAACATTATAAACAATTGGTTTTACTTCCTATGTGCAAATCACATAGCATTGTCATTTAAGGTTTGCTTCTAATAATTTTGAACACCTTTATATTTTAGAGATGTGCTGTTTTACTCCAAATTTATTCTTCCTTGAAATCTAAGACACTTCTTTAGTCCCAAGTTATTGTTGAACACGATATGGAAACGGAAATGGAAGGAAACCAATAGTAAAATTAAGCGTCCACTTTATTTCTACACAATGTGGAATAGATGGCCAAGAGAGATTGTTATAACAAATGCCCTTATTCCGGCGATCAATCCTGGCTGACTGAGGCCAATATTGCTGCACAAGGCATGGGGAGATTCAAATGAGTATTGGTCCTCGCGTATTACGGCAGATACTTTCCGTTCACTGAGCTGCGATGTTTTGAATAACGTTCTCTATTAACAACTGTCGCGACTGAGGTCAAAATGTTGAGAGCGAAACTTATTTTAACTAGATAATCTAAAAAAAGGCGAATAAAAAGATTTTATACAGAGCATGTTACTATTTACAGTTGTTTCTAGAATATTGATTTCAATAAAACTATTTCAGCAACTTCTCCTTCCCTTGAATTTCTCTTTCCGTTCTGTTACTTCACTCCTGTCCTAATTTAAGGACATTCATACGCACTTAATGAGTCCCGTTTTCTTTTAAGGATCATAGTCGGAGTCCACAGCAACATAACAAAAACAGCAACAAAGACAACACAAACAAAAACAACAGCAACAAGAAGAACAACAACAACAATCTTTATTACATAGACGATTATAAATCGCAACAGCTCATAGTGACTCGCAGCGGTTATTTTCAATAATAATTGCATGATGGTATCAGAAAAAAAAACCAAAAAAAAAAACGTGATGTTGTAAATGTTTATTGATAAGTTGCCTCAAGTTTATGCATACTTTGATAAGATTTACCTTTTGCGTTTTATCTTTATTAAGGATTGTTGGGATAAGAGTGAGGTTTGTGCACATAAACTGGTTTAAACCCTCAGAAAATTCTTGATAAACATACCAATTATTTATATGTATATATAGTATTTATGCACTGTGCTGTTTGTAGAGTTTTGTGCTGTTCTATGTTTCTTGTTTGTGATTTTGTGTTCTATGTCTTTGGCGTTTGCCCATTGCCACTAAACCGGTTTATGTTTAAACTTTTTGCTACTGAGCATGTTTCTGTAGCTTTTTGCAGAAATATTGTTAAGTTCAAACGCATATTTATATTGATTATTACAAGTATCAAGGATGGCATGAAAAAGCGAAAACTATTTATAAAAAAGGCCAAAAAATATTCATACTTATTTGCAAACAGACACTGATTAAATGCATTTAAGAGTTGTACGCATACTTTTACAATCAGATATCATATAATCATTCAAAACAAACATAAAAAAATACACAAATAACGACAACATATAATGATTTATTTAAAGTACTTAAACATGCACAAACAATATGAGCCTGTAATTGTAATGATTCTGAAGCGATGCAAACCAGATCTCAAACTATATTATTTAAAGTGTTTAGGCCTTAAGTATATGGATATCGTAGAAGACATATGCACGAGGATCACGGGTCGTTGCAGCTGGTTTATGAATGAAATTGCACGAACGGGATAGGTCATGATGTTTGTACAGTAGATGCCATATGACTTGACAGTTAAGTTTACATTCAAATTATGGAAACAAATATAAATTATGGATATATGTGGAAGTCTCCGAAGCTACTGTTTGAGAGTATTGGTTGTTTTTAATGGATGTTATAATTTCCAAGTTCTGTTTTAATGTTGTTTTTTTATGGTGTGTGTCAAATTTTGGGAGGAAAGTACGGCACCAGTTGAGGAATAGGGGTAAGTGTTATTTGAAAACCTAGTAGTACATGATTGTGATTGTTCCCGATATTTCAACATATTACGGGTGCGTTCTGAAATATTTACTGATATACTCTAATATATCTCCATTCATCAGAAGGTAGTGGTACATTTCAATTTAATCTCTTTTGTCACACAAATTTCAATATCTTTGCTCAAAATGAATATTATTCCAGCGACCTGTTTCAGTCTGAAATTAAATGTTTATGATTCCTAGTCTACAAAATAAATTGCTGGTTTTAAAGAAACTATGAAATATATATGTCAAATCGCATTTATCCTTAATGGCATTATAGTTTTCCCTTTAATGATGATTGGCATTGACTTTGACCATGTTTAACTGAATTGATCAAAAAAAGTTTATTTAATAACTTTGCTTATTGTCTTAAGATGTACCGTTATTTTAACAGAAACGCATTTCCTGAGCTACACAGTACATATTGGATTGTATCTAACCTTTAAAATTGGATTGGATCGTTTAGCATTGTCTTATTTACAGAGAGCATCTATTTATATATATTTTTTTAACTTATTCCAATAATTTACCATTCAATCCTGTATTTTGAGTCTTATGATGATGTCGGTCAAATTCCCCACATAGCGTATTCGCTGGTGTGTATTTATTAATTCTGCGAATAAAACAAGTGGATTTTCATAAGGCAATCAATGGTTTTAAAGCCCCAGACCTCGCAGGAGTAAGTCATGAAAGGCATTATTTTATGTCCAAATAGTTAAAGCTGCAAATTAGGGATGCAAACGAATATTCGAATATTCGAATATTCGATCGAACGTTTGATATTCGAATGTCAAAATCGGTATTCGAATATTCGATGTTTTTTTGTTTGATAACAAATAAACCTTTTGCCTACAACTGTGTTGTTGTATTTATTCACTTGTCTTTTTACAACGACTGATCCCTTATGCCAGGGGCGTGAACGCTATGACACTATACACGTGTCACATGTTAATAAGGGACATATCGTCGGCGACTATATAAACAGTACCCGTAAATTTACGAAAAATGGCTATTAGACAAGTGACATCAAACAATTATTTTCGGTAAATTTTAATGACCATGCCAATAAAAGATATACGGAAACAGCAACCAAAGTGGTGTCATGGCTGCCAATTAAGTTGTGCAATATAGCTCAAATCGCCGTAATAATATGAATGACATGTGCTAGTTATGTGCTCTAAACTATCTTCCATGTTTCAAAATGTCGCTCGTGCGATGAAATGTAACTGTATAGTATAGCGTTTTAGGATAATGTTGTACAATAAATGAGTCAAAATTCAGGGTCATTTTCGTTTTATTACTGAACTAATCCCCGATTAGGTTTGGATTTACATAGATATATTAAGTAGAGATCAATCCCAGAACGTGGCTCTCGTCCTACGGAAAGACCCTCTGTTGGTGATCACGACATTCGACCGGGAATTTACGATCATGTTTTTTTTTGCAAATATGAATGCTGTGGAATTGAAATTAATTTGGCTTTTTATTTGTTCAAAATATTTTGCTTTTTGTTGGATTTATCAGGGTCCGTCGCGTGTACCGGCTATGACAAAAGCGCCGGCTATAAATGTAGAGAATAATAATAGTAGTTAACTACATTTCTTAAATATCAATTTTGTTAATCGAATATTCGAATATTCGATCGAAAGAATAACCGAATATTCGAATATCAATTTTCCCATTCGTTTGCATCCCTACTGCAAATCAATCGGTAAATCTAGACTGTTTATTTTATTTGTACAGAAGACGCGTTGTTGGCTTACTTGGCATGGTTGACTTTTGTTTTTACAGCTTTCTGATGGAGTAAAATATACATCTACATATGTATAATTGTTGACAATTTCTAACTTTGTGTTATTTAACATAAACTTGAATTGAGGCCAGGATTAGATCAAAATACCATATGTTTTGTCTTTGCAGTATAAATTTTAAGTTTCCATAATGTACAGTATTTTTCAAAATCAATTAAGCACATTTTGGTTAACTGAATTCATTCCCTTGGCCTTGTTGTTCATGTTTCTTTTGGTACGGCTGTCTCGTCCGAACCAAGGTTGGTCGGTGCGAAATTCACCATATCAGCCAGTTAGTTTGTTGCTGCATTTATAATTGTATCAGAACATTTTTCGTGGATATGCATTCAAGAGTAAGTTGTTAATAGCTTTCAGACAATTTTTATCGATATCAGCAATGATTTCTTTGTCAATTTACCATCTTCGATGAGTGCGACAATAAGAATATATTTGAGAAAACATTTTACAGTAATTATAAATTTAGAGTTAGGCTATGTAATCTGCGGCAATCCGAAAAAAGGCTGTCGAGATGGCATATTTCAAATAAAATTTTAGCATTTCATATATACTTCCATACGACACATGGCCGAAACATCCCGAAATTATGATTTACCGATGGTTTTGTCAGACGAAAATATTCTATTTAAGACATGCTATTGTTATTTATACAAAATATCCAACATAACGTTTCTATCTTGGGAAACTCTTTAAATAATTTAAGTTCCATTCGCGTAAGTATTATAAATGGTTAAGTCATCAAATCCTTAATACTCATAAAGAAAGGGATAAAGTCATTTAAATTTGAGCGATGGTCAAAATTACAAATAGGGATCATACATATTTTACATTTGGTTCAACTACTAAGTATTGATATAAAGAAACATATAACAAGTTCGTTTGTTTTATTACATCTGCTTTTGTTGTGTTTTTGTATTAAATTTACTGAATAAAATTCAATCCAAAAATAGCAATATAAAGGAAAGGTCATTCTAGGATAGTCCGAATTAAGATCTAAAAATAAACGGCCCCAGTTGGATTAACTTTTTTCTATTTAGGATCGACACATTTTCGTCTGTATATGAATGAACTTCGCCATGTCTGTACATGAATGAACTTCGCAATACAAGGTGTTGGGCATTGAATGAAAACGGCTTTTGCTCTGCTCCAATCCATAAAGTTAATTTTGAATCAGCATCTTCTGCCTGTCAAGCGACTTAAGATATGAAAGCAACAAATTTGTTTGGCGTATTCTTTATCGTACCACGTGTAATTTACAACTGATGAAGCGAGCTCCTAACCACCATTTGGAACACAATGGCTATTTTCAACCGATAGCAGCTCGGATGTATGCCTGTTCATCGACGAAGATCGTAAAATTTAAAATATTAGTATTTATAAACTGTAGTGTTTTAACTTGTGTTTTGTATTTTTAAGTTTAAAATGATTGCCAGTAAGATTAATTATTGCATAAATGATTTAGATTCCCAACAGTGAAGCCATCGAGTTAAACTTCTTAATTGACATTACTACGCGTTCTACTTGCAGCGTAATTAAATGTAAAGATTTCTGACATTTTAAACTGTCCTGATACATCCGAGGTTGTTCTCGATAGAAAATGGCCGAGGAGTTCCGACCGAACTTACAACTGATAGATTAATGTCCTAACTCCGCAAAGTATCCATACATGTACAGTTCGCATTATTTTCAATTCAACAAGCCAATGAACGCGTAGCTTTACATTCAACCTCCAAGAACTGAGCGTCAGTGCCAAATTGCAATGCGATCGTTCTCAGTGAGTGTATACCACGTGATAAATTACGTCATATATGCTACATCTAAAGGCAACATTTTGATTAAAATGAAGACTTAAGTCAAAGATAACTTTTCTTATACTACACAATTTTAAATAAAACAAAGGGCAGTCTATGCCGCTTAAAGAACCGCGCCTTCGTTTTATTACTGGAATTTGATAAGGTGATTAGTTTCATCAAACACTTCAACAATCATGTTTCCAAAAAAATGTTTTGAAAATGCTCCGTCAGACGGCCATATTGTGAAAAGGTTTGTCGAAGTGTTTTAAGAAACTACACGCTCAATCAAACTCTGGTAAAAGACCGAAGGCGGGGCTCCGTAAGTGGCGTAGACTGCGCTTTGTTTCATTTAAAATGGTGAAGAAATAGGAAAGTTATTTTTGTTTAAGTCTTCATTGGAAGCAAATTATTGCCTTCCGACGTAGCATTTGTGATGCAATTTATCACGTGGTATACACACACCGGTTCTTTGTGTTTCAAATAATTGACGAGCATGTTATGCAAAGCTTATTTGCAAACCGAAGTGTGAGACAAAGGTATTGAAACAGTGGTAATGGCTAAACACATTATTGTCTAGACAACATGCCATTAGAGAAACATGATACACAATCGTCCAATCACATCAATTTTCACCGCATGGTTATGCATAAATAACAAAACTGATTTTCATTCCGTTATAAACTGAGTGTTATCTACGAATAAGTCTGCCATTTTTCACACAATACGAATCCGTCTGACAAGATTAAAACTACCAAAAAAACCCCAACAAATCTGCTGGCGAAATTCCGCAAATTATCGTCGTCGTCGGAAGTAATCATGAAAATATTGATATATCAAATAAGTTAGTGATAAAAGTGTGATGGCGTGTTCTCCTTTTTGCCGTCTTTATAATTGTTATCTTTTTGTCTTATAAGCCTACATTTGCAATGACGCGATTTATAGATATTATTGAGCAAGAACTATTCAATTAGCTTTGGGCCGAATTCAGATCATCCACTCTCACTTACACTCCAACCATATTCCCGTAAGGGACACTCAAGTGATCACTTCGGTGAAATAAGGGGAGTGACACTCAAGTGATCTGTTCGTATTCACACGGCCCGCTAACACTCCACTTCATCATAACATAACATAAAGTTTATTCTGGTATAAGCATGTACAGCTTATTTTCAATTACACAATTTTTCAAACATACATGTATGTAAATGGTAAACAGTCAAACAATAACATAGATAATGATACAAACACAGAAAGCAAAATAATAAGTTAATTGACATGAGAGTGTATAATACAAAATGTAACATATCACACAGGAATGTTGATAACAGAGTTTCTTACTTTATTTGCCTTTATCAAATAAGTTGCTATTTTGTGTGGTACGTGTTTTTTCGTTGTATTCAGCATGTTTACAAATTTGAACATATTCGATCTTCTCCGATAATACGAAGGAATATATTTTTCACGAATTTCCCTATATGTTTGGCAAATAAGAACGAAATGAAATTCGTCTTCTATGTCATTATTTCCACAAATACTGCACTTCCGATCACTTCATGCAATGTTCATATATCGTCCTTGTTCTACGAATAGTTTGTGCGAAGTCAATCTAAGTTTACATAACTCTTGTCGATGTTTAACATTATCTATAACTAACAGATATCGAGACATATTAAAATTTGATTTTAGTGCACTAAACAGTGACAATGCAGACGACGCTTGAACTCCCTTTCGCCATTGCCTAATGTAGAGGTCCTTTAATCTGAGTTTAAATTGTTCGGTGAAAAGGAGCAGATTGGCCACAGAGTCTCTGAATGTCCACGCATCACTAAATCCAGTCAATTGTAACATATCCTTATCATTTCTCACCAAATTATTTTGGCCTTGATCAAATCTAAGTAACAACGTTTATACATAGTGTACAGTTTATGGTTAGAAGTGTAACAATTCATAAGTTTAAACCAATATTTTACAATTCTGACTTTCCTGATAACAAATAAAGGGAAACGTTCCGTTTCTCCGTATAAAACTAGGTTATTTATGGTCATTTTCACATTAAGTGTATTTTATAGGAATTTACGATGCAGTCTCTCTAACTGTAGAAAATCCCCACAACTCTGAACAATAATTAAGGATCAAGGGAACATAAGAATCAAATAAATCAAATGTGATATTAATTGGTAAATATAAGTCGATTGTCATATTCCGTAGTGACATAATTGATTTCAATACCCTACTCGCAATATTATCGATACCTTTACTAGCCCCAGAGCTCATAACAAACCCTAAGTAATTGTAATTGCCCACTACTTCTATGTTTTCACTGTTATACGTAAATATATCACTTCGTTGTAACTGACCAGCCTTGCGGAAAACCATTACATTGGTTTTGTTGATATTAACTTTAAGCTTCCTTTGATCACAGTACCGATGTAATATGTCAATGTGACTTTGTAATCCTTTGGACGTTTCGCTTAATAAAACACAGTCGTCGGCAAACATTTTCAAGAATATTGACAGCTGGTCTAGCGTTAATCCTGAGTTCAAATTCTCGTGTAACATTGTCTCAATGTTATTCACGAATAGGTTAAACAATATCGGCGAAGTGATCTCCCCTTGAAATAAGCCGATGCCATTCTTAAAAAACTCTGATAGCCTGTTCGTATGTTTAACACATGACTTAACATCTTTATACATTGATCTAAGAATTTTTAGTATCTTTCCAACTATCCCTTCTTTTATTAGTTTAAACCATAGCCCACTTCTGTTGATCCGGTCAAAACACTTTGAATAGTCGACGAAAGCAACGTAGAGCATTTTCTTTCCATCTAGATACACTTGGACGAGGTTATGCAATACAAAGATCGTGCCAGTAGTGCTATGGTTAGCTTTAAAACCAAATTGTGCGTCCGTTAGCTTCTAATATTTCAATGCCCAGCCTTTGAGCCTGTTATTTAAAACATTGGTAAACAGCTTTCCGAAACAGCTAATTTGTGTCATGCTCCTTTCGTTATGACATCATCTGAGGTTGGTTTCTTAAGTACTGGCACAATAATTCCCATTGACCATACATTTGGAATTGTTCCAGAGTCAAGTATCCTATTAAACAATATCTGCAGCGGTCGGGTTAAGTGCTCGGCACATTCGATAGAATATTCGATTAAAACGTTGTCTATACCGGTCGGTTTATTCCTTTTTAAATGTTTGATGCCGTTTCTAATGTCACGTTCTGTAAATTGTGAGTCTAGTTCACTATACAAAGTCTTATATGTGTCTTGTTGCTCGTCAACTGTTTACAGGAATGATTCAATACCCTCGTTGTTTTCAGCATCTGAATTGTCGGAAAAAATGTCGGAAATGCTCGAAAAAGGTCTCTAGAGAAATGTTTGGATTTGTTTCAGATTTCATTTTCTTAAATTTCGTCCAGAAAACTCGTGGTTGGGAATGCCTTAGGTCGTGCATTTGTCGGCCCTTATATATCTGATAATTGCGCTTAGTGTGTCAAACACAATATTATAGTCCTTTCTACACTGTTTCATAGTGGTAAAATTCGCGTCATTTCTTGTACAGTTAAATTGTCCAATGGCTTCCTTATACCTGTACAGTTTGAATTTACATTCATCGTTAAACCACGATTTCCGCTCCTTGTAATCGCTGTCAAGAAAAGTCCGTTTTTTCGAGTGTATTTTCTTTTTAAAATATTTATCTGCCCTTGAAAAAATGTTCTCGGTAAAATATGACACTGATTGTTCAATGCCGCCCGCTGTATTGCCATTACTTTGAAGAGTTTCAATCATTGAATTTAAATCCGACGATATATCCCTAACAAAGCTTAATATATTTGAATCGTTCCATTTGCAAATTTCAATGTCCTCATTTCTAATGCTCTCGATTTTCGTACCAGTTCTAAGTTGTAGAGATATAGGAGCATGGTTTGAAAATTCATTGTACGAATGAACTTTAAAGTCATTAATATATTTAAAATTGCTATATCTTGTTAATGCATAGTCAACAACACTTTCACCATTGTGCGTATAACAGGTGTATTGTCCATTGTCCTCTTTAAAACCCGTTCGACCGTTCAGTATACATATATTTGTAGATTAACAGATATCAATTAAATATTCTCCGAATATATTATTTCCATAATCCCGTGATAGACGTCGCGGTGGTTCATCATTTAATGTACCGTAAAGATCAATGTCTGTGATCCGTTCATGTTCAATAAAGTCAATTTTTTGGCCTATTCTACAGTTCAAATCCCCGATCAAGAGTGTCCTTCCGCGCTGAGTGAAAAGGGTCAAATCGTCTTCAATCTTGCCAAAAATGTCCATATTATTCAACAATGACCCCACTGGACCTTTTCGCGCGTCGATGTTGGAACTTTCTAAACGAGTGTATAGGTTTGCTATATCCTTTTAATCGTATATCTAAACTACTGTTCTTCAAAGCAAATAATTTTATATTGTAAAATCAAGTCTTTGCACGACTTTTTTGCTTTAATTAAACCTTCAACATTCCAGGAAAGTAAACTAATACCACTCCCATGCTGGTCCTAGTGACTGCTTAGGTTTGTTGGCTGTGGGATGAATTCCTCACCGTCGATGATGAGCTTGTCGTATCTAAAGAAAGCGCTTGTCTTATCACGTTTAGCCTTTTTGAACTCTGCCATGAGCAGTTTACGTTTGTCCATGATTTTCTTGGGCTGGTGTGGGCTCACACCAATTGTTTTGTCCTTCAGTTTTGGACATGACCGTCGAACATGGTCTTTGTCCCCAATTGTGTCGAACCTGACTAAAATGGGACGAGTTAACCCGGCCCAGTACTTCCCAAGTCATTGAACCTGGATTTGCATCCTCTTTCCGGCGTTGTCGATCAACATCTTTGTTTGTAGGATGTCTACAACCGCGCCCCGCCAGTCTCGAATCCTGTATTTTAAAGAACAAAAGGTTGTTCTTTAGTTCATCACATTTGAGCTTGTTCATGAGGTCATCGCAAGTTGACCTTTCATTTTCCATGTGCTTTAGACGCTTGGTTAGTTAATCTATGTCACCCTGGCGCTTTGTTCATCAAGTGACCAATACAGTACATATACATGTATGTTTTTATGATCATATCGGATTATCTGTTTGAATATGGTGGTGTTTACATTATACTTGTAAACATATGTTATTTGAGATTTGAGTACCTAATTGTTATATATGGCGACAATCAAATGACAATAATTATTATTGTGAAACTGAATTTAACATTTTCAAACAACTGGTTATTTGTTTTAAATATTTTGGATTGTCGATAACTGTTGCAAAATGCGTTAAAATGCATGTTTGTTTTAAATAGTTAGATGTTTCCCATCGAATCACGTGATTTGAACATGTATTCGTATACAATTTTACTTTTGTAGTCTGCATAAAGCGGTCTTAACGTTTGAAAATAAAAGATGAATTGGAAAAAAAGAAAAGAAATAGCACATGGATATAATTAGCGAATGAATGTACTTCTAATCGGGAAATTACACTTCGGAGTGAAACCTAACTCAAGAAATGAAGGGACAATTGATGATGATGACAATTTCACTGTTTTAAAACATTGATGTAACATATTGATATTTTTCAGTTTTGAAATTCAAGTCCGCTCTCACGCCGAAACCAAACGAACTAGGACTCAATTTTAAAGACGTCATTTCCAAAATAACGTTATTTTTGCATACTATTTGCGCCCTTCTGAAAATCTACAATTTAACGTTATCTTATATCATTTTAAGGCATCTAATGAATACAAAATTGCAGTGTAAGATCGACAAATATTTAACTCGTGAACATCAAGAGTAAATATTTCACACGCGTCTACTTTAAGATCGTTTTCTTTTTCACGCAGCTAAGGCAAGAGTGAAAACATAGTTTTTCTATTATCACGAGTGAAATTATATACGAGCTGAAACTGAGAAGAAACCAGAATGTTTTGTTAAAAATAGTTCTAAAAGTTGTTATTTTCACTGCTTAGTTTGCAGTAAAAAATTAAAATAAAAGTTGAAATTTTCACTCCTTAGTCGGCAGTAAAATTATCAAATTGATATTTTCACAGTTGTTATATCACGAATAAAATTCAATACTTTTTTTAAAAAAGCATAAAAGAAATTACGATATTACACTGAACCAAACACTTATCCTCTATGAGTACTAAGTGCGATGTAAAAAGTTATATTTGTAAGTACATAATTATACACCCAGCATACATGAAAATCACAACTAGGTACTAGGATATGATGTTTTATATATTTATTGCTGAAAATATATTTTAAAGGCAAATATGAAGTTTACACTGTATGATATTTAAGTTCCATGCTCGTAATTGCGGCACAATTTGTCACGTGTTGATACTATATGTATTTGCATATTTACTAGTTTGAATATCATTGGCAAAAAACTGTTGCAATTGATAAATAAAAATACATATAACGAAAAAAAAACAACGTTTGATCGAATATTCGAATATGCAAATATTCGTTTGTATCCTTACAAATAAGTTAAACCCGTATCATCAATTTTGATTCATTGACAAACTGTTTCCATAAAATATTTTGTTCTAATCATTGACCAAAGAAGGAAGTTCAAACTAGATCTATTTGCAAAATTATGTTTTAAGCACCAAAAAGCGAATAAGTTTTCAGTCTTTGGATCGTTACTAAACACAATATCGAACCCCAAACTGAGCCTTAGGAGCTGATAGAGATTAAAATGAGTCAAGGACAGTATAATGAACTATCAATTTTTTTTTCGAGCTATGAATCATATCAGTTGTTCTTGTCATATATAAATCATATTTGTGCAAATATGCATATGTTTTAATCAAGAACAAAAGTTCTCTTGAAGCTGTTGCCAATGACTCCAAAGCAGAAGTCAATGAGCGACGGATCAATAATGGAGTACAGTTATCGCTGATGTCGAAGCTGACTTATAACATTTGATACATCTCAACGTCGTTATGAATTGCAGAAAGATTTTATCTCGTTAATCTGTCTGGAATATCCGGCAGTACAGGAAATGAAGACATTTGAGCAGTTCAATTCAAACCGCTCAGCCATTGATCACAACTAGGAGTTCATTTACATTTTGAATTCGCTTTTAATAGACGAATAGCCGATCAAATTGTAAAAAGAACTGTTACTGACAGTTGTTCTCAAAGGTAATGAAAGATACGGAAGTCTGCGGATACGTTTTGTTTTCTTATCTTAATACGATTTATTAGAATACAAATATAAAGAAAAATGGACTTGGTTATTTCCTGGCTTTGTCAGAAAGAAATGGTTAGCGCACGAAAAGAATTCCTTATATACTTGAGTATGCACTTCAGAAAAAAACAACATTTAATCGGTCTTTCTGATACACCTTAAGTAATATAAAATGTTTCCTGTACAGCTTTAGACAGTAATTAGTAAAATTTCTAAAGTTGACACTCTCGGTAGTTAAATTTAGATGGTCCATTCTGTAATAAATTGTTACCTAATATCGTTGAACAATTGGTGAAAATTAATACCCATTGTCTTTTTCAACAGTGCATGCGTAGACATGTCTTGGAAATTCAATTTGCATGCTGGGTTTTATTCAGTCATTTTCCAGCAACGTTTTGATTGCTTTATTTATTAATAGGCAAATATGATTTATTAACGTAACATGACATCGCTGCATGTCATTGTATTCTTGTTTTGGACCCACCAAGAACATCGGTGGTAATCAAAACCGATTTATCGAATTTGACGGCTCGCTATTATGTGTTCAATATCTCACAGAAGCATATCCGAAGAAATCTCAATAAATCAATAATCTTTTAATAACACATCTATAAATAAGATTTGCTGCGACTCGAGTATTGGATTTCATTTTTGCACTGTTATATGGACTATGTGGCCATGTGGAGAATAAGTTTGCCGACCTGAAACCAACCTTTAAAGTGACACTCTTATTCAAAATCCATACATACACATGTATAACAAACATAATTTTTGACTGATAAACCTTTAACTACTTACCAAATAATGCGTTGATGGAAAATAGGAATTACTGATAACAAGTTTATAACCATGTATTTTAATAGCTGAAAACGCAAGAATATTAAATGATTGGTGAATGTTTCTTTCAAATTAAACTCGGTATCCTTCATAAGAACCATTGTTTTCGACATTCATTCATCCTTTTTGGAATATTAAAACAATATTAATAATTGTGGTAAATCTTATCTGGGTGTAAGAGTCTATCTTTAACTTTGAAAAAGGCAACGTCAAATTTTGATATGCGACGCATGCCATTCGCTGTGATAATATGGTTTTTAGAGCAAAAATCAATGTTAAAATAAAACAGGAGTATTTATTGTTACTCGCACGCGAATAAGAAGACAAAATCCGTGTACTGGTCTCTTCTAAGCGGTGAACCTTTTAGAACTCTCCCAGTTTGTATTTTTCTCACTGTTTAAAATATATTTCTGTTTCATTTGGTACGAAATAAATAGTAATATACTTCTCATACAGCGTGGACATTTAAAGCATTGGTCAATGCCTTGTGTCAAGCAGAATATGTTGTCTTGGTTTCTTTTCTTCCCGTTATCGTATGTCTACGGAACTGTTGTTGTTTTTTCACTCGAATTATTGAGCACGATGTGGCAGATTCAGGGAGGAGGCAGCTGATAAAGAAATTAGTCGTCCACTCATACTTCAACACTTCGCAGAAGAAATGTCTGAGAGAAATGTCCAATTTCCTCCATCAATACTAGCTGACTAAAGCTAATATCTCAGGCAAGGATTCCCAAAGTGACTTACAGAAGACTTATTTGGCCTCGTATGAAAGACGACATACTTGTTATATTGATGTACTGCAATCGACTACGTAATGAATTTCCTACAGAATTAACGAGGGATCTTGTTCAGACGGAACAATTTGAGAGAAAAATGATTTTACTTAATATGACGAAATGACCCAATAAAATGGAAATACAAAAAACGCATGGGCTATAAAATGTTGTGAACTACTTACTTTAAAAGACAGTTTTAATTCGTATTGACTTACCCTCACAATATAATCAACTCTTCAAATAGTTGTTTAAGAAAAGTTTGAAAAATTGAAAGATTGTCTTTTGAGTGTTGAAACACAGCAGCTTTTTGGGCTGATAGACTCAATGATTTGAATATCTAAACCGTGGATATAACGGCAATACAATAAAGAGTACTTGCTTCTTGTTTTGATGATTATGGCGCCCTTACATAACAAAACGTTCAGTCATTTGATAATGGCGTCCTTACATAACTAAACTTTCAGTCATTTGATTAAAGATATGAATGTTTGCAGATTCATGTTATCTCTAAAGCCGTTTGTTTTTTGTTGGCTAGGAATGTTCCAGCGTGTGAGGTCTCTTTCTTTTATAAATTTATTTAGGTAATCATTTGGAAGAAAGTTTAGCTTATACATATCGTTTTTATTTTTAATAATGTTTTCTTTGTTTGTTCCCAGTTTTAGTACAATGGTGCTTTTTATTTTGAAACACTATGATCGCACAGTTTTAAACATTTTATTTACGATTGCTCATAGTTTAAAACAATAACTGTATTGATCTGTTTTTGCATTAGGTACTCTGAATTGTATTCCTTCGTCTACAGATAGAGTTGGGATCCCTTATCATTGAAGTACTTGGAATTTACCTATTAGTCTATTATTATTTGTTTATAAGTTTCCTCAAGTTAATACATACTTTTATACAATTTTACCTTTACCGTTTTTACTTTATTAAGGATTGTTGGGATAAGAGTTAGGTTGTGCACGAAAACGGGTTTAAACACTCAGTAAATTTACATTTTACTGATCGTTCCAAGGCAGTAAATAACCCCTCCCCCTAGATAAACAAATCTAGTTCATTATATAATATATATGCACTGTGTTGTTGTGGAGTTTTGTGCTCATGTTTCTTGTTTGAGATTATTTGTTTCTTTGTTCTATATGATGTGCATTTAAACAGGGATTGTGTTTAAACCTTTGGCTACTGTGCTTGTTTCTGTAGTTTTTCACATAAATATTGCTTTTACAATACCGTAATCTGCCCGAAAGAACTCATTTATTTGAAGACTTCATGATATTGTGAGAAAACTCAATATTTATAGTAAGCAGTAGAATTTTTTTATTCCATCATGTTTTATATTCCATAAGGTTTTCGTATTTCATTTTATTTGGCCATTCCGTCATGAGTTAAGCATTTTCCTCTCAGATATTTTTGTCTGAACAAGACTCGTCGGTTATATTGTAAGAAATTCAAAACATAGTCGATTGCAGTACATCAATATAACACGTATGTCATATTATTTCATTGAAGGCCGAATATGTCGGTAAGTCACTTTAAGAAGCCTTGCCTTTAGTCAGCTAGTATTGATTGATTAAAATGGACATTTCTCTTAAACGTCTACACTGCACTGTGTCGAAGAATAAGTGAGCGCCTAATTTCCTTATCGGCTTGCTTCTCTCTCGATTAGCCATATCGTGTTTAATGATTCTAGAGAAAAATAGCCGTGCCGAAGACATACAATTACAGAAAGAAAAAAAGCCAGGATAACATTTCATGGTTGGCACAACACAATGGGCAATGCATTAAATGTCCACACGGTATGAGATGAACATAACAACTTAAAACATACGAAATGGGTTAGATATACAATTTAAATATTGAGACAAATACAAAAGGGAGAGAGCTTAAGCATTAGTCGCTTAAGAGAGACTAGCCAGAATACTCAGAGTTCGTCTTCTTATTTGCGTAATAATTAAGTAACAGTCATTAATCTTTTTTATTTCAACATAGGATGATGCTTTAAACGGATAATATCAGAGTGAAAGGTTTGCGTTCAATATGAAAATTTGACGTTGCCTTTTTTTAATGTTTGAGGTTGGTGTAAGGTCGGGCGACTGATTGTCCACATAGTTAACAGGGCACCACTGAATCCAATTCTTGAGTCGGAGCAAATCGAATTGCATGATAATAATTGTTTATTGAGATTTTCTTTGGACAGGCTTCTGTGATATATTGAAACACCGAACAGCGAATGATCAAATTCGATAAATCAGTTTTTATTATCAGGTTTTCTTTGTGGGTGCAAAATAAGAATACAAAGACAAGCAGCGATGTTATGTTCTAAATCATATTTGCATATAAATAAATAAAGCAATCAAGACGTAGCTAGGATGTCACTGGATAAAACCCAGCATGCAAATTGGATTTCCGAGACATGTCTACGCATGCAATGTTGAGGAAGGCAATAGGTACCAATTTACACCAATAATTCATCGAAAACAGTTATGATAAGCACGACCATATTTGCTTTCCAAATTGACCGGCATTCAAGTTTCTTGCGCGGGATTAATGTCGTAATAGTAACTTAACTTTATGTATCAATTCATTACAGGAACTGATCCAACTAAATTGCAAAACCGACAGTACCAACTTCACAAACTTTACTTATTACTTTATAGAGCTTTAGAGGAAACATATTCAATTGCGCTAGGTGAAAGACCTATTCTGCACTGATATGTGTTCGTAACAAAATCTGAGAGTTTAAATACCAAATGCAACACATTAAATATTTCAGGATATACGAATTGTATTCTATTTTTAGCGTTAGGTTAAAGTTTAAATGATACACTGAAAACTACAGGGACAAACCCAATGGTTAAAGAATTTTAAACTTTAAACCCTGTTAATGCATAGCTTATGTACTTACCAAAATGGTGACCATCTATCCTTGATAAGCAACCTAAGTTATATATGTTGAGTGTTTGTTTAGTTTCGTGTTGTTGTTCCCTGTTTCAGGTTTGTGTTATGTGTTGATGGCTTTGGCCCCTATTTCATTATACGGGGTTTATGTTCAAGCTTTCGGCTACTGGGCTTGTTTCTGTTGTTTTTCATTTAAATATAAAAAGCCTTAAAAGAAGCTGAAAGACAGACACAAAATGTACAAACACGATAAACAGACTTAAATATTTATGCAAAAAACTACAGAAACATTATAAACCTACTTATCCGACAGGAAAAACCCCCCAAAGAGGTCCTTGAAAGAATTACTATTTTTAAGTCTCTTGGATCAGACATTATTCAACTATTTAAGATTCGCGTTAAGCAGTATTTACCGTAAATAAAAAGGTAATTATGAGGTCAAATACATTTGCAGGGCCATATCCGATCAGCCATACAATGATGAAGAACAATTAACAATAATTTGTTGATATCATGGATTTTCGTGATTATCATTTGTCGGAGAATATAGTACAAGTATGATGACAAGAGTATGGATGGCAAGCAGCATCTATGGTGCACCATGGTAAAATGTCCAAATGCCTATTAACTGTTGTTGTCACCATAGTCTTAAACTACAATACTGGTTGATGCATGTGACAAAAAAAATGTGATCATTTTAGTATTATTCTTTCGATAAAAAAGAAAAATGTCCTTCCTGAAACATAATATCCGTGCATGTAAAAGGTATCGTTCTGAACAATAAACTACATCCGTCGGTAAGAAAACACTATTCATGTAGGCTTGGTTTTACTGATACCTGTTTATTGTTATTTTGAATTTGTATAATAATTGCATTGTCTCGGTATGTCATATTAAATATGTCCTCATGCTTCTTTCATCGTTTATTTGTATCATTAGTTTTGATAAACTAGGACACAATAATGACATTAAATGCAACTCTGTCTAAGTCCCTCAGCGCCGTCACAGTAAAATCAGCTACATACATAGCAAATGATATAGCCAGTGATAAAAATAAAAGAGCCTAGAAGGGCCATGCTAGTACCAAGGCAAGGTTCAAAAGCAATAAGACCAGTTGGATTAAACACCATTAAGACGGATTGGATGTTTTCTCTTGATTGCATATACTCAATTGTGCATTGGATTTACTTTTATGCTTACCCATTTTTCTGATTAAGTCAGTCAAAAGTCCGATCCATTTTTCTTAATAGTTGTAATCTCACAAACTGTATTTAGATAAGATAACAAAAACGTATCGACAGACTTCTGTATTTTCCATTACTATTGGGAATAACTGTCAGTTACAGTTCTTTTTACAATTTGATCTGCTATGCGTCTATATAAAGCGAATTGAACATGAGTACATGAACTCCCAGTTGTGATCAATGGCTAAGCGCTTAGGATTGAACGGCTCAAATTGCTTCATTTCCTGTCTTGCCGGATCTTCGAGACAGATTAACAAGATAAAATCTGTTTGGCAATTAATCACGACGGTGAGATGTAGCATATGCTATTAGTCAACGTTCGACATCAGCGGTGTTGTACTCCAACATTGATCAGTCGTTTATTGAGTTCTTCTTTGGAGTCATTGACAACAGCTTCCCATGTTCTTCTGTTCTTGTTTAAAACATGAGCACAATGACACAACATCAATGAAAAAAATGTGGATAATGATTTAAATAAATATGTAAGCCTATAAATCATGCACTAACGAGAACAACGTTTATTAATACCCAAATCTTGGTGTCGTTCATATAACGGAATATTTATCACGTATACCAACTAACTGGAAGCGATCATTCGGGGTTTTATTTTAAACCGTTTAAAAAGTTAAATTTGCCTTTAACTTTGTATTGTACGAGATAACATATAAGATATGTTAATAAAGGACGACAGCAATGAAGAGTTGTTTTTTTTTTACAATTATTTGGCATTCTGAGGAAAGGTAGATAAATTAAGAATTGCAAATCGGTACAAAGCCACAATAGATCACCGGAAGAAATCGTATAAGCCATTTCGACTTATCATCAATAACTTAAACTAAATTAAATTATAAACTTATATGAATGTTTCAATATCGATTTATCAATGGGATGTCTGGCTTAACAGGGTCGGGCAGAGGTTTGTGTCCCCTCACCCTTTGTTTGAGTATTTCATAAACCGATGCAATTTGACGTATATTTCAAGAAATATTTAGGTAAAAAAGTAAGCAAATCACACCCACACTGATAAAAAAAACACATTTCCAAAATATCAGTCGGGGAACTTTTAAATCTGCATATTTTTATTTCAATTGATACAACAGTTTCAAACGTATTGTTTTTTACCAGTTTGCAGATAATTAACTTCAATTTTGTACAGTTTGCGCTGTTTAATCGAAAAACACCGTATCTCAACGGAGTCATATACTGAAATTAAACTGCATTAACTAGTATTAACAAGTATGAAGAGCTGTTTGTATCATTCCCCAATGATGATGCTATTGATAGGGTTGTTTCTCAATGTTTTAGACA
>NC_069123.1:25360521-25370521 GCF_026914265.1 Mya arenaria | reverse complement strand
ACTAGTAATAAATAACACATAACGGAAACATATCAGGAATGAAATAATTGGTGAAAATAAATAGGTGTCACATGATCACATATCAGGTAATATCACATGAAAATATATCCAGAATGAACCAAAAAACTCGTGATAATAAACTAATATGATATCATAAAATATCACGAATTAAATAATTCTGAAGGTCGATCGTCGTATTCAAATAGTTTAAAATCTTGAGCATAAATAAGACGAATTTTCTCCAACTCCTGTGGGGTAATAGTTGAGTAAGACTTAAGAAAGTGTTCGTGCTGAAGTTTCTTCCTCTCGGATGAAGGGCACGCATCCCTGGATTTCAAGGCCATTTGATAAAACTGTTCTAAGGTCAAGGTCGTTGATTGTGCCTCTGTCAAGGGCATTTCTTCTGGGCCAATCAGACCCCTCATCTGCATTTTCAACCAGGCACGTTTTAAAGCTTCATAGAAGCTAATACAGTTTATATAAGCTTTTTTAAACCCAGCGTGAAACGGCTGGTGGCAAGAATCTCGTATTGCGTCATCGGAAGCTAAAACGCTGCCGTTCTGCTGCAGTAGGTCAATGGTTTTGTTTGAAATCTGCATTTTTCGAACTAACTCAATAGAATCAAGGCCAAAGGTTTCCATTTTTCCTACGAAGTCGTATTTAACTCTACACGGTCCACAAATATCCGTCTGGATTAGAAAATGACCGTCCGGCCTAGCTGGTTTCCGCAAAACTCTTGGATCTAACGTCAATATGACGTATTGTATAAACTCGCGGAACGTAAGGTCGTGACCGCATTGCTGACTTAGTCGAGTGGCATTTTTTCTTAATTGGCGGATAGCGTTCACAGATATTATTTTCCAGTATACGGGATTTGGCGCTACCAATTTATCTACGTATGCTGACACTAGCCGCTGGTACGGATCCCGTACAAACATAAACCGCGTAGTCGCGGCGATAGGTGACCTCTTTCCTGGCAAATCCTGTTCAAAGCTAATATCATACGGATTTATCAAATCTTGGTACTTTGGCAATGTCTTCATCATAAACAGACGTTTTACGAAGGTGGTTCCAACCTTCCAGATGATACAGAGTTCGGTCTTTCCGCTCTGGTACGTTCCCAACTTCGGCTTGTGTACTGCAAACCGGCCTGATGGCGCCGAGCACTTGGCTCTAACTCTGGAAGCGAGGTTGTACCCGTCGGTTTTCTTCACAAGAGGTTTTGGCTTTTGGGTTGTCTGTGAAAAAAAATTAGTTCAGTTAATATTAAAATGATGATAGGGTATATCAGATATGGTACGAGTGTATGATCAAACCAAATGTTCGGAATGTTAAATAGTTCTTTTAAAGCTGCACTTTCACAGCTAGACAGTTTTGACATTTTTATTTCCAGGGGCGTAGCTAGCCCTCTATTCATGTGGATTCATAATTGTGGTATTGGGGCTGGCGGCATGCCCCCAAAACCCGGAAACATAAGCAATTTGGTGTAGTCTGGGCGTTCTGTGGTACTAGTACTGGGAAATGGACAGTTTTATTATCATATATTAACAAATAAACCCTTGAATCGACGGATGGCTGATATTTTGGCATGTGGATTCAGCCGTGATTTTGTGTATAGGCAGCAACGCGTCTGAATTCTGTTTCAGAATCAGCTGATTTTGGAATCAATATTTTCAATGCAGTCATATAAGGCGGATAACACAAAGTAGAACACATCTTAATTGTTCGAATAAACGGCCGAAAAATTCAATTTCTGAAAGCGTTTCGTAACGCTTTTATTTATAAAACATCTTTTTTCGACTATAGATATAAAATACTGCGATCTAATATGCGGCCAGTCTTCTTATATCACTGGTTTCTAGACAATCACGGAAAACATGGCTCATTCCAAGATAAAAAAAAAATAAAAAAAAATGTCAAAACGGTCAATCTGTGAGAGTGCAGCTTTAACTATATACAATAAAGATTGTTAACTGGAAAGTTACAGTTTATGATCATGGTGATTAAGTAAGTTTAATTACATTGTATTTACCACTGAAAATGGATACAACTATTTTTAATCAATAACCTAATGAACAAGGTTATTCAACGTTGAAAACTGTGACAATATGAAAGGCATTAAATATGTATAAATGTTAGATCATTCGTGCACTGTAAGACCTTATTTTTCCCAGATCATATTCTTCCCACCTGGGAAAAATAGGATCCTATACTTCACAGTTGGGAAAGATAAGATCTCTTTTGTCACCCATTTAGAACGTATATGTCACAGCTCCTGGGAAATTTGTGATCGAAGTCGGGGTTTTATGTACCATGAAATCACATTCTTCACACTCGGGTATAAAATGGCATGATTGTTTAACAAAAAAGCATTTTTTTAAAAGTGAGTCACATTTGTCACAGATTGCTATTGTCAGTATTACAGATATATTTTGTTGATATACATGTATGCGGATATATTTAAGGCGGGTCAACTTTAGCCCCTCATAAAGTCCGTATTACCTGGCTGCCTTAATCTAGCCACGCGTCCAATAGTTTAACAATTGCTAAAATAGCTTATGTCTACGCTACTATTGCACTGAGAGGAGAAATCGATAGAGATCATCCACAGCTTGAAAGCTCCAAAGTTGGCAATGAACTGTTTGAACATTCGTACACATTCTGGTAAAACTATATTTACATTAAAAGAAATTTAAAGATTCAGGGAAAACCAAATAGATGACATATACCCTTAGGGTAGGACAACTGAATTTCAATTATTTTACTGGTGATTTCTTACGTTTATGCCAAAAAGTTGTAAGTTTCGTTTTTTATGCATTAAACATTCATTTTCGAACGTAAATATAAAAACTGCGATCTGATATTTTGTCAGCAGTCTTATATTACTGGTTTCCAGAAATTTACACATAACAATGGCTAATTTAAAGATAAAAAAGGTGTCAAAACGGTCAATCTGTGAGAGTTCAGCTTAAGGTACTAAAATAGCCTTCTTAAAATATGGACATTACGAAATAGACATCTATTAGCCTATTTTCATATTAGAAATTAAAGCGACTATACACCGTATGATGAAATAGCGAAAAAAAAAACTGTCAAAAACTGACACAAACTTGGTATCGAAGAGTACAATGCATTGAAACTAAATAACTGAAGTAGTAAAAAGATTACTAGGTATGTATACCTAGAATAATTCATTATTATGCGTTATTTGCTAGTCGATGTTATCACGTGATATTACCAAGTCAGGCATTTAGCTTAAATATTTCAAATATATATAATAAACCTTCGTAGCACAGTGTATACAACACTAGACAGCAATTTTGGCGACACCGGTTCGAACCCGGTCATCGACTCGATTTTTTTTACATTTTGGTATTTTTTTACATTTATGACATCAAAGAGTAAAGCATTTTATTAAACAATTGTCCTGAGATTCGTCACAAAAAAACTTTGTTTGGTGCCAATCTGGTGTATAGTCCCTTTAGGTAAATAAGTAAATTTAAAAAGTGAACATAACGTGTTTTCCCAACTAAAATTTGTTTCCATTTCATATCCGTGACCGGTCACGTACACCACAATATCGGACATTGATGACATATTTTCTTTCATTCTTTGAAAATCAACAAAACATAGTTGCTATATTATTATTATCGGTATAAATTTTATATTTCTATTTCTGCACACACAATCATTTTAATAGTATTAAAATTCTATGTTTATAACATCTTAAGTTTCTTACAACAGGATTAAGCTAAGCGCTTTATTTTTGCTTTGGTATATTTTTTTGCAATAATTATATCTTTACGTGTAGGTAATTATCTTTATGATAAACACTAAACCTTTAAGCACTCACCAATCATTTAATATTTTTGCGTTTGCAGCTATTACAAACACGGTTTCAATCTTGTAATTGATGTTTTCCAAAAATGCATTATTTAGTAAGTAGTTAAAGGTTTATCTCTCAAAAACTATGTTTGTTATACAAGTGTATGTTTTGATTTTGAATAAGAGTGTCACTTAAAATATGGAGACGGCATCCTGAACCATATCCTGGTACAGCCAATCGCTACACTGTACCATTCTCTAAATCACAGTTTCCTAGTTCGCATTACAGAAGATTTTCTTCATCTTATTTAACCTTCAACGGTAAGAAATGCGTCCATTTTCAAACAAATTAAGATTAATACCTCTTTTTTAATAGCCGTGAATGGGCCTTACCTAGGATGTCCCCGGGACGCGGGGCTACTCATTATGTACATTTCCGAAAGAGAACGGAAATGACCGAGAAGGTATGATTGCATGATTTAAGATGGTATTTATGAGTACCTTTTTGGTAACATTCAGTTCCACCATTATTTCCGGAATCTGTAATTGCACACTTCCGGAATTATTCCACGTCATATCCGCTTGCAGGAGTTGGCGGAAATATCCATCAATATCGCCTGTATTTTGAAATGTTGAAGCAATCATGTCTGAAAGGAGAAAAACAATCACTTGAAATCAAAAGACAATATTTTGAAACTGTATATATTTGTTAACATGTGTGATAAAAAATAATACTCTTAATGACTGTAAATTAAAACAGTTAAGAGTATTTAACTATGATAAAGGTCGTTAATCCAGGATTGTGCACACCCAGCGCCCACCTACCCTCCCCTTTCAATTATTGTCCAAGCGAGTTTTTTATGTCAATATGGTATATAATTATGAAATGCACCCTTTTACATCAGAGTAAGCTTAAAAAATAAATTCGGGGACTGCATCAAAACCTTATATAAAAAATATTGTATATGTTTCTTTCTAACAGTGCTTTGGGCGGGAATGCACGTCCTATGGTGCGTCCCCATGTACACCCCTTCTAACAAATCAATTCATTACTATTCCATTCCTGTCTATACAAAATACACAGTGTTGAATATACAGTACAGCTATACAATGCAATGCAATATAATGCAATGAGCAGTGCAGTGCAGTGCATTACAGAACATTGCAGTGCGGTGCAGGACAATGCAATACTATAAAATGCTAAATTACCTGAGGTAAGAGATATCTTTAACGAAATGAGAACGGTGAACGCCAGCCCCGTCACCAGCAGTAGCTTCCGGTGGCGTTTTATGGCCCTCCATACCATCGTCCCTGTCTGCTATAACCAGTCCCTGTCTGCTATAACCAGCCCCTGTCTGCTATAACCAGTCCCAGTGCTTAAATAAAAACAGATTTTTCAAAAGAAAAAACAACAACACCTTACCTAACGGACATATTACAACTGGCCCCAATTTCGCGAAACTTCTTAAGCGTAACAGGCTTAAGTTGCTTATTTCAATAAGCCAAAATACATATTGAAAATGGATTTTGATAAACGAAAAATGGTTTATTCTGATAATCATACAGATTATTCCTACATGGTTTCTAAAATATCTTGAAGAAGTAAACATAACACATTTTATAGAACAACAAAAATAGTGAGATTAGCTTAATCCTGTTATAAGGGACTTAAGAAGTTTCGAGAAATTGGGGCCTGTTTGTTTGATGTTTCAATTCCATATACATATATGGCAAGCAATTAATTATTAATAGATTCAAATCAACAGTGTTAATTTCAATATACTTATAACGGGAAATTTTTAACTGATCATGTTTTAATATATAAAATGCATATTTTTATCATAACGCTTTCGAAAAATTAAAAAAAACGTGTAATAATGAATGCCAAACGAAAATTACCTTTTTGTCTTGTATTTCCTGTTAAATTAGTGTATCCAAAAAACTTTCAGTGAAGTAATAATCCTCATTACGAAAAACTGATAATCAGCAACATAATTAAACTGTATTGTATCAAGTCTTCCCATATAAAACTTGATTTTGTTCTAACCCCTTAAAATACACACGTCTTAAAATTAAACTCGATTTTTTCCAACCGAAAACAAATACACACGTCTTAATAGAAAAGCCGTCGGGTAACAATAACAAAAGCACAAGAATAAATGTCCGAACACAATTAAGTAGCCTTTAGAACTAAAATCAACACTACTATACTCGGCAAAAAAGTCATGCGACAACAGGTTTAAATATCGATATTTGAAATTAAATATTTATCGGTCACGGATGTTCTCAGTAGGTTATATAAAGAGAATTGTTGCTTTCTATTTCCTAATTATGTCACTGACAACATCGATTTTAATACCTAGGAAACAACCAGCACAAATACCTATTCAATTTTTAACTAAGTTTGTATACATTTAAGAGTTTGGATTAAATGCAAGGCTTATTATTTGCGCGAAACAAAACAAGGACAAAACTGCTAACAACAAAGCAATCAACAGGACTTTAATTTGGGCCGGTCTGGTCTCCTGCCAGTTTGCGTATATCTAAAATAATCCATTTGTGGAAAAAATGCCGTGGTGAACGCACTTTTGTATATTTCAACAAAAAGCGCGTGCGACGTTGTTTATGGTGGTCACAAAGCGCAGTATTTTTAAATCACTATTGAAATCGAATAGTTCCTCCAAAAAGCGCGTTTTTACGATAATTTATTTTCAATTTTAATTATAAGTGGTGCATAGTTATATATTTGATTGCGCTTTATCGAAAAAGCACAATATACTTTTCATAAACCATGCAATAAAAGAAATAAGAAGTAGCGCGTTGACTTATCTTATTACATGGGGAGGGGGGTGTAAGCACTGGTGACATGACCGGAAACACACGTCCGGTGATCCGTCTGAAGGTTTGGACCACTGGACGGATGCACATAGAATGTGGGCTGGTGGAAAGCGACATGGCAACTTGAAACGGCCGTAGAAGTTTTCGGCTGAATACAGATATTAGACCAGACACACGATTGGAACACTATTGTATGGACATGTAATAGCTTTGCGGCTATCTTATTCGGAGTAAATTAGATAACTGTAGGAAATATGGCGAGAGAAAAGGACGGGCGGGGCGTTTACTGTCTTGAAATGCAAACTTTAAGTCATTAAACAACTCACCTTTTGGCTTCGGCTGTTTGAACAGAAGTAAACGGGCGCGGTTATACGATCATTATGCGCATGCGCTTTATTTGTTTTTATAACCAATGAAAACCCTTAAGTAAGGTTTCGGGAGCGGGAAAATCTTGATAGCACGTATTTGTGGGAAGCAACAAGCGTAACACGTTCATGGTTGAGATATTTTAACTTCAAACTTTCGTATGCTTTGCATTATTTTTTCCATTTCTTTTATTGTATACAGCGTATGATGAAATAGCGACAAAAACAACAACAGAAAACAGTCGAAAACTGACATCAACTTGGTATCGATGTGTACAATGCATTGAAACTAACTAACTGACGTAACCATATAGTTTACAATTAATAATGTTTTTCGCAGTTTTTTTCGTATTTTTCCATTAAAAAGGATTACTAGGTATGTATACCTAGTAGAATTCATTCGTGATTGGCTAGTCGATGTTATCACGTAATATTATCAAGTTAGGTACATAGCTTAAATATTCCAACGTTAAAGGGTAAGCCTTCGTAGCACATTGGATACAACACAGGAAAAAAAAACTTTTTTGGTCCTAATCTGGTGTATGGTCCCTTTAAGATCAAATTTGCAGCTTATGCGTCTGTTGAAGTCCATAATCGTTGTTTTAAAGTGTATTTCTCACTATGATCTTATTAGGTATGACGTATAGAATTATGTGAATATTTGACGCCTGGTGACCCCGTATTATTTTGATATATTTCATGCTTTTCGAGTTTTATCAGGGAAATATAATAATAATTTGATCTACATTACGGTGAACTAATTTACGCATTCTAAGCCAGCCACTAAAGTCCTTTCAAATGATACTAATATTTTGTTACAGTTAACAACGTTGTTAACTTCATCGTTGTTAACTTTAAAGGCCTAGTTTAAGCCTTAAACCGTGTATTTGTACACACCCTGTGTTAATTGATCTTAATCTTACTGCCTAATTGTCTGATCAGATCTCCAATCTGAGTATCCTGCTGTGCAGTTCGGGATGTTCTATTATAAAATGGACCCTTAATGGCCCTGAGCCAATAAACGAATACACAGGAAATTGGCGCCTACTGTGACACCAGTGCAATTAGCAGGAGATGCACAACAGGGGATTATCATGCTAAACATTCCTTAAACTAGGCCTTTAAAAGGTGAACTTTTTATGGTGTGCCTATATATATGAATAAAAGAATGATGATGTTGTTTTAAATTTTGTTAGAAATACCACAGATCCATAACACATCCAGAGCAGGAACGACTTTAAAGTTCACAACGATGACGTTAACAACGTGTTAACAACGTGTTAACCTTAACAGCGTTCTAAACATCGGCCCATTATTTGTTGATCGAATACCTTAAAGCTGCATTCTCACAGATATACCAATTTTTATTTATTTTTTTGTCTTGGAAAGAGCAAACTTTTTGCATAAATTTTTGCAAACCAATGATTTAAGATTGCTGACAAAAAATCAGATCGTAGATTTTCATATTTCCGTTCGAAAATTAATGTTTTATTTTTTAAACCGTTACTAACGGTTTAAGAAAAATGCATAAAAACATCATGTTTTAAACTTAAATATAAAAATCTGCGATCTATTTTTTTTGTCAGCAGTCTTATATAACTGGTTTCCACGGATTTTCACAAAAATTGGCTCGATCCAAGACAACAAATAAAAAAAGTTGTCAAAATTGTTCAATCTGTGATAGTGCAGCTTTAAAACAAATACACAGAAAGAAATACTTATATTTTCTTCCCCTACGAGAAGACAAGAACGTTTAATATTTATCATCATTATAATTAGAAATACATTTCATCGTGTCACATCATGCCCTTAAAACATTTATTGATAAATTGTTTCCAGTAAATTAATGAAATTTTAAGATACCATCTCAATGAAGATTTTATCGACACTATTCTATAAAATACCCTATTGAAAATTGAAAATTTGCGACCAAAGGCTAAACAACAAGTCCGGTTGATTATTGTTTGTTTTTTAATTCAATGCATTATTATGAGAACGTATATGACTGTAAAAACTGCAGCTGTGTATTTATTGTTAAAGAAATGTTATCGACCACACACTCTTGTATAAACAACAGCCGATATTATAAGATACGGGGATAGTAGGTGACCCGATATTGGATATACGGGGCAAAGGAAACCATATCGGGTGAGAGCGGAGCTCGAACCCGAATATGGTTTCCTGCGCCCCGTATATCCCATATCGTGTCACCTACTCACCCCGTAACTTATATATCACGTTGACAGCATGTTTACATGTTTCATTTATTCATCGGAATCGGAAAATAGACGCCATTTTGGTAGAATATAAACTTGGTGACCAAATATGGAAAAATATTTATTTATACGGGATCACCGCGTGACCAGTCCTGGACCAATGGCATTGCGTCATTTATATTGGAGGCGTGGTATATAACGTATACTACTGGTAAAACGACGTCGCGTTAATTCAACCATAACAATTTTGAAATAAACAAAGGTTTCTTAAACCCCTTGCAGGTTATACAACTCAAACGTCAAGCTTTCTCAGCATTCGGAACTCCTCGGCCATTTTTTTCAAAAACAACCTCGGATGTATTTGGACGGTTTACATACTCGAAAAGTGGTGCGTTTAAGTCCGCTGCAAGTAGATCGCGTAGTAATTTTATTTAGCAGTTAAACTGTGTGACTTAACTCTTGGGATTCTTAATTATGTTTGCAATAATACAATTCAATGGCAATCAATTTCGACTTAGATCAATTAATACAACTCTAAAACACTACATTTAATTTATGATATAATTCAAAATTTTACGAACTACTTCAACTGATGTACCTGCATACATCCGAGGTTGTTTTCGATAAAATGGCCGAGGAGTTCCGAATGGCTTTCTCAGTACAAACAACTTGGCGAATACGAATATAAATATATTAGATTCTCAGATATGATGACTATCCCAAATTATATGATGTTGCTGTCGTTGCTGATGCCGC